>NC_053167.1:91956037-92021037 GCF_016835505.1 Polypterus senegalus | reverse complement strand
GTGATCATGTTGGAGATCACTGCACCTGGGAAGAAAAGATAATGGAAGCCAACAAGATGAAAAGAACTAAAGACAAGGACTAGCTAAACAACTGTTATAGGTAAGGTGGCATATGTAGTGTGTGTCAGTCAAGGTTGGTTATTGAATTTTGCAAATCAATCTCTCCCTACGCCAACGTTCATCATTTGTATCATGAGGCATGAAACACATAGACCATCAAGACAACCATTGAGAATGCAAAGATGGTCTAGTTGGTCTGTATCAGAAGGTGTGATCCATGGGCCATTCATGCTACACAAGCTGGAGTTTGGTCAGCAGTGGCTGGTTCACCTGGTTAATCTGTCTGATGTTAAAAGATCCAAGATTTCAATTGATCAGCACATATAGAAGGTGATATGTTTACCTTCACAAATGTGGAGTAAAAAAAAAAAAAGAAAGAAAGAGAGAGATAGAGACAGTCCTAGAAAGTTTAATGTTAAATTCATATAAATGTTTGCTTAATTTTGATAGAATATAATTTTCTCATATTATATAAAGCCCTCACTGACTCACTCACTCATCACTAATTCTCCAACTTCCCGTGTAGGTCGAAGGCTGAAATTTGGCAGGCTCATTCCTTACAGCTTACTTACAAAAGTTGGACAGGTTTCATTTCGAGATTCTACGTGTAATGGTCATAACTGGAACCTATTTTTCTCCATATACTGTAATGGACTTTAGCTCGATGGCCGTGGTGGGCGGAGTTGCGTGTCAAATCATCACGCCTCCCACGTAATCACGTGAACTGACTGTGAATGCAGTATGTAGAAAACAAGGAAGAGCTCCAAATAGCGCTGAAGAAAAACACATACAAGTTTATTCATAAGTGCAGCTACTGTGGAAACAAAGCACAGTGTAAATGTAAGTTTAAATTAAGTTTATAGACACGCTCCCGCTGCCGTTTGTCATGCCATCGACGAATACTTTATTCGAGATACAAGTTTAATGAAAAAACACGAGGTATAAACGAGACTTTGGATCACTTTGTAACGGAGTTAAAATTGCTGTAGCGAGAAACTTAAGTTTCGGGTCTTAGCTAACATTAAATAAAGCTGTGGACATTGCAACATCACACAAGAGAGCAGCTCACGTGAACTGACTGAACGCAGTACGAGTGACTACTTCCATGCATCAAACCTGTTCAAAAAACGCATTACACAATTGACAAAGTAGGAAAAGAATATGCTCTGAGCTGAGCTCCACAGCTAACGCGGTCTTGTGGAAGCAACTTCGTCACGCTGCCACCAAATACTCACAGAAAAATCCACAAGTTAATACACGCTGTCTCTAGAGTTTCTCCACACTCAATGTATTCCTTGCATCCCCGTTATACCCTCTGATCTCCAATTTCAATTCAAATGCCTCCTATTTCCAGTAAGGCTCTGCTTCGCGATGACCAGAAATAAGTCTCAGGGATAGACCCTACAAAAGGCTGCCATTGATTTGAGGCAAGATTGCTTTTCTCCTGGACAACTATATGTTGCATTCTCAAGAGTAAGCTCACACAGCATGGTTATATAACAACCGGAGTGCTGAACTGACAACGTGCTATACAAACAGAACTATAACAATCGTAATAAACGAACAATAAAACAGCGGAGAACCCGTGGATTAAATAAAAAGGCAGCTTCCTTGGCGAAGCAAGGAAACAGGATGGCCTTATACGTCGTTCGTTTATAAAACAGCGGAGAAGCTGTGTAAAGGCTGCTTCACAAAAGACCAGCGGAGCGCCTTATATGAGCAGGCAGTCAGATAAAGAAGGGAAATTAATAAATATCTATAATCGTAATAAACGAACAAAAAATAGCGTACAAGCCGCGGATTAAACAAAGGAAATGGGTACCTGAACAGTAAAGTAAGTCTCAAATAGCTACACAATAACTATAGCAATCGTAATAAATGAACAATAAAACAGTACAGAACCGCGAAGCAAGAAGAAACGACAGCCTTATATGGCGTTCATTTATAAAGCAGCGGAGAAGTTGTGTGAACAACACAAAAAAACAGCAGAGCGCCACACTCTGAATGTACAGTATATATGTATATATGTGTAGTAAATAGCGCGGGTATTTTGCTAGTATATATATATATATATATATATATATATATATATATATATATATATATATATATATATATATATATATATATATATATATATATATATATATATATATATATATATATATATATATATAAAAAATATGGTATAGTATAGCCCCTTATCCCTGTAAGTTAACATGAAATAGAACTTTCTTAGCTATATCTGTAAAACCGAGTGCTAATTAAGCCAGATAGGAAACAGTCTTACTGCTAACATGGACTGTTAGATACGCTTGCAAACAGGAGATGGCATACAGTTTTCTGACCGTGCTTAGTGTGCCTAAAGTTCAACTGTATAACCAAACTTAGAGAAATGAAATACTGAAATAAGCCTTAAACAGGAGTTAAACAGGTTATCCAGATACACACTTTTAAGATTTTTTTTTTCTTGAATTGTTGCTATTTCATTAGTTTCACTTTTATTTCAGAACTTCTGTAAAAACAATATTTGGAATCTTTCGAGTCCCAATGTGCTGAATCTTTTAAATGAGGTCAGTGAGACGTGTTTAATGACTTTGTGCCATAATTCAGGATAGGTTTCTCTGTTTGGAATTTCAGCCCAGAGAAAACGATCTACATCATCAGCAGTTAATAATTTTTTTTTTGCAAAGTAACCAATAAATTCATGTGAGGTAAACTCTGTTTTTGAAATTCTCTTGACTTAAACTTCAAAGCCTTACAATATTTACATACTTCTGACATATCACCTGTGTCCATATATACGATCTCTATTCGCCTTTTCATTATTTCTCCGAGTAATAATTTCTTTCTTTGCGCTAATGCAGTGTTTACTTTCTTTGTTTTGACACTGTCATTTTTTTTTCTGCTTTCATATTCTGTATCTACCTCTGCATGTGTTTGACCCCCTTGTTTTTTAACCTCTTTATGATGTTTTATTTTGTTTTCTACTCTGTGTTTTATTTCTGACCTCACTTTATCCTGCTTTTTTTCCCCCAATGACACCTGGTCCGTGGTGATTACTTTCCCTTTTTCGAGTAATAATTTCCATTTGTCTGAGATACTGCAATTGCAAGGAAACTAAAAGCTGCAGAACTTTAGCAACTGGGACAAACGCAGCTATGCTGGCAATACAAACAGTAAAGTGTCTCAAGTAAATTTTTAACAGGTTGAAACACCCCTACGGTTAGAATCTACATCGAGGCGGCACATCACAAGAACTTGGGGCCTACCTTGCAATTTTTTGGACCTTCAGCTTCTTTACTCTGATAAAGCTGGAAGATCTGGAAGAAACAGATGAGGCATTAATTCTGGAAAAAAGTGAACAATACTTAATCATTACAGCATATTTTTTAAACCAAATGTAAAAAGGTCTCCACTTTTTAGTATATGGTAGACAATAATTCCATTTCCTATGAAACTGCTGAGCAAACTTTAAAACTCTTGAAATCCTCTATTAATGTTAATCGTAGAACATTCAACATATTTTGTCCAATATTCTGGGTGAATTGTGAAAATGAACACCAAAAGGCTCGGTAGCCAAAATTTCAAATATATAAGAAGTATTCGGTAAATAAAGCTGAATTATGTAGAAAACACAACAATCTTGTGAATGAAAATGTTAAACAACATTAAATTTAGACATGTGCAAGAATGAAGATTCATTATAAGCAGGCAATACCATTAGAAATAATTAAAAATGATAAACCTATTTTCCAAAGTCATGTTTATACCTCACTGCTCATATGTGCCAATACGAAAACCGTATTTATATTATAATTATATTTTTAAGTTAAAGGCAAACCTTTCAATGTGTTATAGTTTTCTTTCTTATAAACTGTCAAGGCACCCTAACTGTATTTATTTTTAATTTTTTATCATACCTTCTTCATGGCTGTTGACACAGCAGCTTTCTGAAAAGCCATCTTTGTGAGCCAACGTGAAGATGACGCATCATCCTCTGCCTCCTTTTTAACTAATCCAGTTGTTTTAGCCAGACTACAACAGTACACAGCATAGGTTTGGTGGATGTGGGAGAAAACATGTACAACCTAAAGGAAAAAAACAACTAATTTTTATGATTATGTCAAAATGATACCCAAAATTCATTAAACAAACCAGCAAACGATTTAAATCCACTTCTATCAAATGTACCAGATTTAAAATGTAAAATGTTCAATCTCCAATTCAAGCCAACTTTAAAACATAAATGAGAATTCAGAGATGGTGATGTTTTGAAAAAACGTCCTGTTTGTAATTGGTAAATGGCATCTTATTTATTACTCATTGCTTATTTTTCTTTCTTTCCTGTTCTTAAAGTACATGATAGTATGAATAATTAACATGCAAAAAAACACCCTTCAAAAATACAAAGACGACATGCACAAAAAATAAAACGTTACAAAGTAAAACGTCAACAATGTTTGAACACATAACAGATGCAAAATGTTAATAATGTAGAAACGTATGCTATAAAGCCAGCATAATTAGCAGAGATAAAGAATGAAGAAAAATCCTCTCGGACCAAAATTCTTTCCTAGTTTTTTGCTCCACTTTTTTTTGTAATTAGACTAAAGTCATGTGCATTTTTCTCAAAAGCATCAAAAGCGAAGGTTCACTTCTAATTGCATGGTCAGCTTTAATGCTTCCACTAGAGCACATAGTTTTTGGAGGGTCCCAACTAAAGACCTAATATCCCATCCATTTGGTTATATGGTTGCTGCACCGAGTTGACGGCAGGTTGTTATGCATTTAAAATGCAGATATGGATTTTATGTATACAAAATAAACATTGTTGGTTTCTCTCTCCCTTTTTTCTTTCCCTCCCTGTGAGCAGCTTAACTAAATCCATAAAATTCCAGAGCATAAGGAGTGGGTGGGATTTTGCATTTTAAGGAACTTGTAGGATTTTTTCGTGTTTGGGGGGCTGTTAAATATAGACATAAGGTGAAGTTTCATCATAGTTGTATTGCAGTTGTCGTTTGGAAATTTTTGCTTTTCAATGCTGTTATTATAAAAAACAAATCTTCAAAAAATATCATCAATTTGAAGAGACTCGCCTTGCGTAAGGATTGTCATGAAGATCTGCAGAGCTGTGTCAAAATGTATTGTACAAAGAACACTGCACGGTGCATTTATTCTGTTAGTCCAAAAGCATTGTCTTCTGAACAATTAACCTGAACAACTGAAATCCCACTTGAAAAAGAACTCTAGTTTACAGGTGAGATCATTAGTTTTATTATATATAAGCATCTTCTATGTATGGACTAGAACTGTTAACTTGAAAAATCAGATATGAGACATTTGCTGTACCAGATATCATGGTGTGGTCCTTGTTTGAGCAAGATATTGAAAAGTGGAAACATTTTATCATATCGCCTTACTTTAGGTTAATATCTGAATTAAGAAACCAATTCATGAATCTACAGTAAATGAACTCTACAATATGGACAGAGACTACTATTACTAAATGAAGAGGCTCAGATAGGTTTTGTTTTGACTTAAAATAACAATTATTCAGTTAAAGTGTTATGCTTTATCAGTTTCAATGATTTCTTTCCTTTCCAATAGCAACTTTATTATTCTGGTTTATGCTACTGGTTAAAAGACTATATAATTACACTAAACTATAACTTGAAAAGCCAATTTCGCTTTGTTTACTAGACTGATGATTCCTAATGTCCTTATTTGACAAGAGTCAAGACAAATTTTGGATATTTCTATTACTGAACATTAAAAATGTCTATGCAAATAAATTTTGCGTAGTATTGTACTTTCCGTCACAATTGTTTTTTGTAAGTCTGTGTAAGTGCTCTGAGCCATTGTTTACATTACAGATTGTCAATTCAAATTCTGAACATTATAATCGCTAAACGGTATTATGTCACAGAGTTCAGTTAATATGAAGGGGTACTTAATCAGGTTCATCTAAACACTTGCCTCTCCAACATACTGAATCTCTCCAAAATTACCCGGTCCATCCAGGAGAGTTTCCAATTGTTCTAAAAGCAGTTCTTTCTCCTTCTTCTCTGTGATCTTCCCTTCAAGAACTATGCTTGGAAATTCCCACAGTCCTGCCAAAAGCCCTGTAAACACATAAATCCTTGCAAGTAACAATGGTGTACTTTTTAAAATAACACCTATTACAAACATATTGATTTCTAAAGCATTTTATTTCCAAAATTCAGAGCACATACAGAGTGGAGAAATGTGAATGTCAAATCGATCACACAATAAATCGCAGCTAATCAAAGCTGTTATTTTCAAGATTACACTTTACAAACAGCACAAGTTTCACTGTCAAAAGCACACAAAATATTTAAATTGTACAACGAGAACGTTGTAAGCAGCTTTGACTACAGGTTATACAAATTTGAGAAAATAATAATTGACTGACATAACAGCACACTGTTAAAAGATAACTAGATGCACAATTTACAATAATAATGAAATCCATAATGCTTCTCAAAACTTGAAACAGTGCATATGTGTGATATGCGACATACACTTGTTCATTCAAGGACTCCATCATAGAATAGTTCATATAACATCCATTCATTTTTAAAACCACTTTACTCTGTTCAGGGTCATAGGGGTTTGAACCTATCCTGGCAAAACCTGGTTGGCAGCCAGAACCAATCCCATATGGAGCACCAGTCCATGGCAGGGCTCACTCAGTCACACACCCACACTCACTTGCGGCAAATTTAGCTTTGGAAGTATACCTAAACTGTATATTTTTTGAGATGTTGTAGAAAAACTCAAGTGCTCGGTGAAAACTCCACACAGACATTGGGGAAATTTGAAAACTCCACAAAGACAGAGACCAGGCATGGAAATTAAACCCACGATCCTGCATCTGTGAGATATAGTCAGGACCATAAATATTTGGACAGTGATTATTTGTACAATATTTTGTATAGTTTTTATCATTTTGACTCTGTGTGCCACCACAATGGATTTGAAACAAAGCAATCAAGAAGTGATTGAGGTGTACACATACAGTTTTAATTCAAGGGGTTTAACAAAAACATTTGCCCCCAGAAAAGTAAAACACAAATTGATAGACACTGGGCTGGAGTCCTATCCAAAGATCATTCCTGCCTTGTTCCTGATGCTTGCTGGGACTGACTCCGGCTGGCCGGTGTCATTTAACCATTTGTTATAGGAGTAAAAAGGCGGCTGATTACCAATAAACAAGGAACAATTGACTTGGCTTTTTCAAATTTAGTGGCTCACTTTTCTACTCTCTTCTACTTAACCTCCTGGAACAACAACTTTGTTACTGAAAAACAAACTTGAAGCCTCCACTTATATATTAGTGGTTCCTTCATTATCACATATCTTGAATTTCATCATCCCCTTAAGGTCGGAACTCCAGGCTTAACCTTAAACCAGACCTTTAAATAAACAACTAACAAAGCAAAAAGATTATGATATGCTTACACAATCTATCTGTAGAAATAACAGTTTAAAAAAGCACCATTCAACTGTGTACATCTTTCATGTCGATTGATGGTTTTTAAGTGGCTTCCCTCACAAGTCCATCTGGTGCTCAATTTTGGTGGGCATCCACTTCCATGTAGTGAATGGTATGAAGCAGCGTCAGTTTTTTTAAACTGTTCCATGGCCCTTTAAACCAGAAAGTTAAGCAGTTGTTGTCAAGTAACTATTTTTACAGTTTTTCTTCTTGGACACGTGAGTTTGCAATATAAATACAGATTGGCAATCCAGTAGTATCTAAAAAATTTTTAAACAATCCGAATACTTTTGCAAGGGACTACATGTATTTTATAGTACTGTTAAGTGCTAAACAGCATTTTGCGAGAACCTGAATAAGCCTGATCTGCTCCCTTGAATCACACACTACTTTTCTACATGCTCATTCAAGAGCAAATTTAATTTCAAATTAACGGAATCTTTAAGGAGAAGCCCTTACTAGCTCAGTCTATTTGAACATTCTTTTTCAAAAACAGGTCAAAACACAGTATAGAAGAGTGATTTAGAAGTCAATCCTTGAATTCTCAAAATGGTTAAGGTTAGGGTTTTACCTGGAGAATTTCAGAACATGGACTACTTTTTGTTTTTTAAAAGGTTTTCCAGTGTGAGTTTCTGGCAACATATTTAGGTTATCGCCCTTCTAAACAGATGAATCTACTCCTAAAGCACTGCTTTTCTACCACATTTTATCTGTGGATTGCCAAATCTGTTTGCCTTCTACCTTCATATCTCTTTCAGGTTCTAACACAAAAGAGTATTCCAATACTATGGCATTACCAGGCACATATGTGATGGTGGGGATAGTGTTCAATGTTTGCCCCAAACACATCATTTAATGCCAAATCAAAAACAGAAACTTTTCTCTTCATCAGACTCTTAATTCACTCGGTCTTAGGGTCTCCTGGCAAACTGTAGTTAACATTTGATTCAAGGCTTTCTGAAAACGACCGATGCAAGATAGGAAAAAAAAATCCAGGAGGCACAACAGTACACTTTAAGGCACGCTGAGAATTTTCTAGACAAACTGCTACAGTGATCTTGTCATAAATGTATGGTATATCCTGCTTAGTCCTCTGCAATACAAAGGGTGGGGCCATTTTTTCCCCCTAACATTGTACACTTTTGTTTTGAAACTTATATTTTTGTCAGTCAGTGTTGGAACATCTAAAAATGCAGCATTATTTTTAATACTGATTATCAGAAGAATTGAAGAAAAATAATCAATCATCAGGAATACTTGAACCAAAAGCCTTTACAGCAATCAGAATTTGCTTGGTAAATACCTATTTATTAGTACAGATCTGCTCTATTTTAGTGACAAAAGGTCACAAAAAAAAAAAAAACCCAGCAAAGCTATAAAACAACCAAAGACTGAAATAATTAGGACTGCTATGACAACATAATTTTATTGCATAGCGCTATTCATATGCATATTAATAAAAAGATGGTTTTGTGTTTTTAAAACTTAAACAAATGCTCTTCATGTAATTACATTGAACATTGGCAGTTATTCTACTTTAGGGAATTCACATTAGAAATAGGCAAACAAACAATAATCAGTACTGTGCCTAAAAGATTTTTGGTTTGGTTATTTAAAAACAAACTCTGAAAGGAGTTTAACTCTTGTGGAACATTTAAAGTTAAATTATCTAAACAGGCACTACCCAAATTGTTTAAACTAACTAAGGGTGAATGCCCCCTGAATGTCAAAGCTACAAACAGGCTCTGGGCTCATAAGTCTATTTATTTTACTTTGAAGTTATTGACAGGTCAGTATTTCCGTAACATATTGAAAATCTTGATAAACTACAGTGTACACACAACTATTTCTTATCCTGTAAAATTAGATGAAAGAGCCTAGAGAGACAGTCAATATATACCAAAAAAGTGAATTTATGAATTTACTTGGCAACAATGTAAAAGGTAACCGTGTCTGCCTCAAAAGAGGAGTCCTCACCTGCACTTGGCCTCTGCACTAGAAGGTACACTGCTTCTCGGTCACTTTCTTCCCATTCCAGGATGCAAGTCAACGTTCTTTCTAATCGTGCTTGCTTTCTCACTGGCTTCCTAGGAAAATTCATTACCCCCAAGTCATTTTCCCAGTTCTCTTCTGGGGGAAGGCAAAGAGGACAGCGACCCACATAATCTGGAAACAAACAATAGTTACATATTTGCTAAATCATATGAGGAAGTTAATAATTTTCTGTAAATTCATGCAGATTTCATTTTGCAGAATCGTTGGCTCTGAACGATTTGAAACAAACATACATCTTCTAGCATGCAAGTCTCTAGCAGAATCTGGCTTAAACATCCCATGGTATCCTTAAAGTTCAGAACCGCTAAATGATTAAAAACACAATGCAATACAAAAATATTGAAATAATCACATATTAATTTATATATACTACTAGTCTTTGGGAAGTTCAGCTGACATTGCCCTTTCACAAAGCACTCAAAGTTACAATGCTTACTAAAGTATTAACTTGCTTGGAAGTTTTCAGATTTTGTTATTATAAAACATTGAATTCTTTCTATAGGCACTGTATATTGCATTTACAGCTGTAATACAAGATAAACAAATGGATGGTTGGATGGATGGATGAATCAAACCTACTGCAAGTTCTACATTTGTAACAGAATGAATTAGGACCTAAATAGTTAACCACCTGCGGTGGGCTGGCACCCTGCCCGTGGTTTGTTTCCTGCCTTGCGCCCTGTGTTGGCTGGGCTGGGATTGGCTCCAACAGACCCCCGTGACCCTGTGGTTAGGATATAGCGGGATGGGTAATGGATGGATGGATAGTTAACCACTGAAATAATTTGCTCCCCTTTTGGGAGAAGAAGCAAAAGAGTAGCAATTTTTGCCCAGATTACAAGATTTTACAAATTCCAATATGTACTTCTTTACACAAAATATAGAAACTGACTTTATATTTATTTATTTAATTTATTTTAATTTTTATTTATTTATTTATTAATTTTATTACAATCAATACATAGCAATCAAGTTTTACAAAAAAAAAAAAATTATGCTAAGAACAGATCGATCCCCACCCTTGAGAGAGAGAGCAAGCCAAGCGGTGTAAAATTTAAGGCTTTTAAAAATACCTAAATCAACAAATTCTCTGTGCTTTATAAAATCATTTCAAAATATTACTGATTAGATCCTGCCATGTTTTGAAAAAAGTCTGCACAGATCCTCTAACTGAGTATTTGATTTTTCCAATTTTAAATAATATAACACATCAGTTTCCCACTGACTTAAAGAGGAGAGTTTGGGTTCTTCCAGTTTATCAGAATAAGTCTGCGTGCCAACAGTGTAGTGAATGCAATCACAGTTTGTTTGTCTTTCTCCACTTTAAGACCCTCTGGAAGAACCCCAAACACAGCTGTTAATGGGTTAGGAGGGATTGTGAGTCCAAGACTGTCTGAGAGGTAATTAAAATTTTTGTCCAGAATAATGTTAATTTGGAGCAGGCCCAGAACATGTGACCTAGTGAGGCTGGGGCTTGGTTGCAGCGTTCGCAGGTTGGATCATGCCCTGGAAACATTTTGGAGAGTTTTAGGGAGACAGATGTGCTGATATATAATTTTGAGTTGTATAATTGTATGCTTTGCATATGGAGCTTGAGTGAATTCTCTGCATTGCTACTTTCCACTCCTTTTCTGATATATTAATTGAGAGGTCATTTTCCCAGTGTCCTCTTGGATCTTTGAAAGGAAGGGATTGTAAAAGGATTTTATATATTGTAGAGATGGAGTCTAACTCCTTGAAATTGAGCAATACTTTTTCCAGCGTGGATGAGGGTGCAAGATGAGGAAAATCTGGAAGGTTCTGTTTAACAAAGTTCCTGATTTGAAGATAGTGAAAGAAATTTGTAGCTGGAATGTTAAATTTGGAACGTAATTGTTCATAGGATGCAAAGGCGTTGTCTATATAAAGGTCTCTAAGCAAGTTAATTCCAAATTTTTCCAGATATTAAAACTGCATATGTTTGTGAGGGTTGAAAGAGGTGGTTCTTTTGCAGGGGTGCCACAGAAAGAAGCTTCTCCGTCTTAAAATGCTTTCTACATTGGTTCCAGATTCTAAGTGAGTGGAGCACAATTGGGTTATTAGTGTATTGCCGATAACGTGTGTTTATTGGAGCACAAAGCAAGGAATACAAAGAAGTACTGCAGGATTTTACTTCTATTGCGGTCCATGCCTGTGTATGTTCTTCTATTTGTGTCCAGGTTCTTATCGACTGTATATTTGCCGCCCAGTAATAAAACTGGAAGTTAGGTAGAGCCATGCCGCCTTCTGCCTTTTGTCTTTGTAGGGTCGCTCTTTTGATGCGTGGATGTTTAGAATTCCAAATAAATGAGGTTATTGTTGAATCTAATTGCTTAAAGAACGATTTATTAATGTATATTGGTATGTATGACTTTATATTTATTATAAAAAAAATCCTGTGGAATGAATGACTAGGAGACGATACGTGATTTTCACGTTCAGATCATGAAAGACAAATAAAAAAAACTGCGAGACGAAAGAATGGCAAAAAAAAAAAAAATCAGTAGTGTAAAGGTAAGCAGCACACCACCGATACAGGTGTCTCGCTGCATATAAAGGGTATAAAAGGACAATATTTTATAAATGAAACGTCAACGAATAAAAGATTGCATTAGCGCAAAAAAAAGAAAAAAAAAAAAAAAGGAAATTAATCAGAACCATGTGTAACTGAAAAAATAGCAGGTCAAAACGAGGTCAGAAATAAAAGGAAAACAGCAGAAGAAAAGTATTTTCGCATTCGCATCATTCAATGAACAACACATAGATTTACAGTATACAATAATGGAACATACAGTAGGACAATCTGTGGACCCGCAACAGTTAAAGCAACAACAAGTTTACTTTCAAAGAAAACTCAATTCGGTGAGGTGTATATTTATGATCACGGAGAAGCGATCACAACGCGAGCAGCAGAGACACAAAGTAGCAAAAGGAACAGCGGCTGTACAGGCTTTAAAAAAGATCGAAGGGCAGCGCAACAGCAGCTGCCCTTCTCCATCCACTCCCCAACCATGGGAGCAGCGTTATACGTCCTGCGAGAAAGAATTTAACCATGCCTGGGGCTGGAAATAAAGGACAAGGATTGTTTTTACAATGTCACGCAAGACCAGGCAGTGAGCCATCATTTAAAACAAGTCCACAGACATCTAACCTAGCAGTTGTTGGATTGCATTTGCCAGCATCATGTGCTCCCAGCTCTTAAAATAAAACGACATGCGACAAGCAGAAGAGGGCGCTCGCAAGCACCAAAAAGACAGCAGATGATCCAAAGGCATATCCTTAGCATTCGTTCAGCCAAACCCCCTTTATATAGCAGCATTATGTCTGGCAAGAAAGAGATGTAACCATGTACAGGGCCAGAAATAAAGGACAAGTATTGTTTTTACAACAGTTTTTAAAGTAAAAGTGAAAATAATGCATATGTAACAATTCACAAGAAAATAACAATCTCTTTAAATTGTATATTGCCTGTCTAAGGTAAAGTCATCCCTGATGGAGGATCGCAGGAATCGTGGGAAAGAGGGGTCCATTCATCTGATTAGCACTATTTCAGATGTGGAATGGCCAAATGGGGGAGGCAGCCTAATGAATGAGGTCTCCAGGACTTAAAACATATCCAATCATATGTGATATCATCTCATGTGAAATTCTACTCCGACTTCTAGAATTTTTATTTTTATACTGTATTGAGGGTTTATTCTGTTCTATGTATTGTACTGTATTGTATTGACCCCCTTCTTTTTGATACCCACTGCAAGCCCAACCTACCTCGAAAGGGGTCTCTCTTTGAACTGCCTTTCCCAAGGTTTCTTCGATTTTTTTCCCTACAAGGGTTTTTTTTTGGGAGTTTTTTCTGGTCTTCTTAGAAGGTCAAGGCTGGGAGGCTGTCAGGAGGCAGGGCCTGTTAAAGCCCATTTCTGCACTTCTTGTGTAATTTTGGGCTATACAAAAAATAAATTCTATTGTATTGTATATCCGGTAAACCAAACATGGGGGTGGTCGAGCGAAGCGAGTATGGAGCGGAGCCCCCTAATTTGTTAAAAAAAGATGAGGCTGTTATATAGGGTATTTTTCCCCACAAGGTTTCAGAAAGTGTCAGAAGGAATAAGGAGCACATTTGGTAAGCAGATTTGCGTCCTTTGTTTTCCGTTAAATAAGATGAAGTTATGAAGTTGCCTCATTTTATGGTGACCAGAACAATCAAGTATAAATAAAATATTCCATGCCCAGAAGTGCTATCTTTTTCAATAAGAATGGCATGGTGGCAGATTGTTTAGCACTCCCAATTCATATACCCATGTGGAATTCACACATCCCCCTGTGCAGATATTCTGGAGGAATTTTAATATCAAAATACATATGTAAACAGTACAACTGAATTATCCCAAATGGATTCCTGTTAAGTAATTCTTAACTATATTTACAGTACAAACAATGATGACTAAAAACACCTGCTGTGTACAGGTGTTTATATGTAACCACAGAGCCTTTAATAAGAACTGTTCAGGTTTGCACTCCTTCATTTCAAAAGGGATGACATTTGCTCACATGTTCCATGAATCCACAATTTTCTTCACACATTTAGGAAGAATACATGATCAATAAACATATACTGTATTACTAAAGTAAGAGTGCCATAAGCATTCTAACATCAGTATATATCAGAAAAGAAACTAGCATTTTAACACATTCATGGCAGAACAACAATCTCTCTACAATTGCCAGCAAAAAAACAAGGAGCTGTTCACAGATTTGATGAAGCAGATCATACACTCATCTGCATTTAAGAGGATACAATGGAGATGGCGTTCAGCTTTAGATTTCTTGTAGTCTTCATCACAGAAGACCTGAAGTGGGCACAACATATCTCCATTTTCAAAAATAAGACTCACCAATGCCATTAGGTCCTTCGACACCGAAAGAAAAGTCCTATGCTTATCAGCTTCTATACAGTAAGTATAGTGTGGAATCTACCCTCATTCACTTCATAACAATGTAGTATGATGTCTGATCAACTTAGGACTGCAAAGTACTACAGAGGATAGTAGAGTTGGCTAGGAATAATACTGGCACGAACCTCCATATTGTTTAGGATTTATATATATCACACACTACTTTAGAGAGTCGGTTATCTTATACAAACACGAGGTAGAAATACACTTAAATACTATGATTTACATTACTACCAACTCAACTTCCCTGGCTTCAGATATTATCTAACATTCCCTCTTATGATCAATAACGAAAAGCAGCAACATTCCATTTGCTAACCAATGATGAACAATATCCATAAAGCCACTGTACAATGATATAATAATAACCTCCTCAACATCATCTTATAATGCATCAATTACTGCGAACAGACAGAATGAGAAGGAGGAAGAGGAAGTTGGGAGCGTACGCTAATTACAGCACATTGCCGTACCCACCACATGACAAACTACCCGGAGACCAATCGACATATTCTAACAAAGAAAGGAAAACTGGCAATTTGTAACTATGATCAACCAACATCTAGTAAACAACTCTAGAATGTGTGTGCTAGGATTTGATCTTTAGTATGCACGGTAGCCCTTATTTAATCGCTGTCACACTGGCCAAGGCCTATGCAATAAAAACAGTTAACTGGCACCTCAGCACTACAAGTAAAACAGTAGTGCAGAGAAAATCAGACAATGAACTACACTATCGATTTCTGCCTTATACTGACAAAAGTGGTTGGAAAAAAGATAAAGTTTGCTGCTTGTATAATAAATTCTGTCACTAATCTATTGGTCCATACACATAAGACAATAAATTGAACTTGAACTTCAAAGTGCTGATATTGCTGCAGCTATATAAAACTCAACAGGTAATCCACCTGCAGCTAAACATGTTCGGGCCCAGCCAGTACTTGGATGAGGGACCAACCACAGAAAGTTTGGGTTGTTGCTGGAAGAGGTGTTGGTTAGGCCAGCAGGGGGGCACTTTCCCTGTAGTCTAAATGTGGATCCTATTGCCCCAGTTCACTGATAAGGAGTCTGTGCTGCAAAAATGGCTCCATCCTTCAAATGACACGCAAAATTCTCTCTGTAGTTGTAAAAGATCCCTGGGTGACCTTTGTAAACCGTAGGGTTTATCCTGATGTCCTGACTAAATTGCCCACCACGGCCTGGTCATTCTGGCCCCTGTCTTTAATTGGCTAACTATCTCTTACCCATTCACCATTTAACAGCTAATGTATGGTGAGTGTACTGGTGCAAAATAGCTGCTGTTGCATCATCTAGATGGATGTTGCACATTAGTGGTGGTTGAAGAGTCTCCACGCCCATGATGTAAAGCACTTTGAGTATTGAGAAAAATGCTACATAGATTTAAGGAATTATTATAATTATTATTATTAAGCCACAGTCGTAAAGGGGGAAACTGTCAGTACCTCATAATCAGAAAACACGTTTGTCCTCACATACCTATGGTAGCAATAAGGGAAATGTTTTAATCCTGTCAACCGCTTTTTTTTTTTGTAAAGAGACATATGACCTATTTCAGATGGACCGTATTAGTGGTATTACATTTGTTGTTTAAGCATGACACTAGATTATGCCAAAGCTGAGTCAAAGTGGCCCACTGTTAAGTGTGTTCTGGTTGGAAGGAGAGTTGTCACCTGCAAGTCAGAAGTAATTTCTTTACTTTTTTTTGGATCTCCCAGAAAAGAGCCCATTGCTGTGTTGTGAACTCGGGGCTTCTAAGCATTAAAGTCTCAAAAATGACTCAAAATACTCACTGGTTTGGGAACATCAAACTTTGGTTTTGTCACTAAAAGGGGCAAAAGTAAAATCTGTATGAATAAAAATATTTACTTTTCAAAAAGCTCTGTAAATAAAAGAAGCTCTGATGGGCACAAAAGACAATAAATGCAATCCAAGTCAAACAATGTCCCAATAAACAAGAATAGTCAAAAAAAAGAGGTCAACAATTCAGAAAAGCATACAAAACACAGAAAAAAGAAATCAGAATAGAAACTCACCAATGCTAGCACATTCAACTAACTGCAAAGGACTATGGGATTTCATCAGCCTTTATTGGGCTGAGGGCAGTCCCTTGACAGTGTTGGGCAGGTAGCCATGGCTCTTGGGGCACCACCCACAAAACGAAAGGCACATAGAAAAAGATTCTTAGACATTTAGAAACTAAAATGATCAGCAGTGTTAACATAAAAATAACAAAACAGACATGAATGGGAAATATGAATCCAGGCCTAAAAGTAGGGAACTTTCAGTGGTTGGTAGTCTTATTTATAAATGAAGGCATGGGAATGGATTTTGAGAATAATCAACAGATTACAGCCGATGTTACAGTACCATTTGATATGCCAACCTTGCTACAAAAGACAAATGATTTTTTTGTACGATACTACCAGTATTCATCTCAATCTTTGTTCTCGTCCTCCCTTATACTTATGAATCGTGCATTTAATCTTAATCCTGGTTTTCTCTCCATGGTTGCCAGGCTTACTTATAACAGTATAAGGTCTACTCATCTGCATGGACTTCAGAGTACAGAGATATTACGTATAGTTAATTAAAATTAGACAAATTAACTGAACCAGCCAACCCGCGGCGTACCATAAGCCGCAGAATCAGGCCGTTTTTTTTAATGATTTTTAAGCACAGTGAGAAAATTAACATTTGAAAAAAATCTGTAATGTAATAAGTCAGCAAGAAAAGCAACATTATAACAATGCACGGAACGAACCAACACAGTAAAACAGTTTGCTATGCTGCACGCGGTCGTGCGTTGTAACAGAAAACTCGGTTTTCAAAGACTGCTTACTTCATTGTGTTTTAACCTCAGTTGTAAAGGATTGTTTTGAGGATCCCATGGGATACCCCTCGCAAACCGTTTCACACGCTGCATATGGCGATTCACCTCCTCCTCTATGAACAGTCAACGTGGCTCGGAGGTGCCAGGAGTTGGTGGGCATGGCTCTTTCTGCGTGCGCCATAGGTGTCTTACTTGTCGACGGCTCAGTGAGTCCACGCCCCTTCCGGCGTGCTTTCCATGGTTGTCTTGCCTTAGTGAATTATATATATAGATGCTTGCAAGGAAGAAAATTAATCAAGTAGGAATTAAAACAAATATCTTACCACAGTTTTCAATATCAGGAACAGGAGAGAATTCCAACCCGGATTTTCCTAAAAGCCTGTTGGACGCCGTTTTCATTTGGTGCTCCACCTAAAGATAACATGCTGTAACCACACTCAAAACCATTTCGCAGTATTGAACTGAAAACCTGCTTAACTACTTTCAATAGGTTTGTGGCAGTGTTATATTATTTAATGACAGATAAATCACAGTGAAGGAGTAATTTTCACTTTCAAAAAATTTTAAACTGCAGGCACGGCAATGGCACGAATAAGGATAAGGACTCTAAGACACAAGGCTGCCAAGCTCAAGTCACTTAGGAAAGGATTCTTCTTAAAGCTTGATTTTTGAAAAATGGTATTACATAAACCACTTCTGTGGACAAATATTATGGAGATGACAAGTTTGGGTCATACAGATGTGAAACCAAACTACAAATAACTTAAAAGAATAATGCTTAAATGGTGAATATGTACAGAAATATACTTCTTATCTTTGCAATGTTGCATGATTACTTAAATGTAACTCAAAAACTGCTAATCAGCCTGACATGCACTTGTTAGGGATGTGAAAAGAAAACCAAAGCAGGCCCACAGATAACATGCAAAAATCCAGATGAATACCCTCACGGCATGGGATTTGAATTCAGGATTGGGGATCTGTGAAGCAGCAGCACTAATCACTGCATGGTCAGAATTAAGGCAAAAGTGGTTTCATGTTTGCTTCAAAAAATAATTGTCATTCATTTATAAAATGATGGATTTGACTGTAAGTGCTACCCAAATGGCATATTGCTCAAATGAGTCACATCATTTTCAAACTCACTTAGTATAGTTCATGGTCATATGGGGCCATATCCTATACTACTAGCTTTGGGCACAAGACACGAAACAGTGCAGGAAAGTGAGCCAGTCCATTGCTGTGCCAACTCACGTTCATGCCCACACTCACATTGACACAGGCTGATAAGAATTTGCCAGTCAACCTAAAATATACAGAATATCTTTGGCGATGTATGAAAAAAAGCCTAATATGCAGAGGACAACTCACACAAAAACAGGGAGAAACTGTACACACCACACAAACAAGGACCCCTGCATGTGATTCAAACTGAGGACAGTGGATCCAAGAGGCAGCAGCCATAATCACTGTGTCATTACACGAAAATACCACCCTGTACCCACGTAATACAAAACAAAAACAATATGAATAACTAAAGTAAGTAGTTGTTTTTAAAATACAAAATATTTTAGACCAGGGGTGTCTAATTGGAGGGCTGCAGTAGCTGCAGGTTTTCATTCTAACCATCTTCTTAATTAGAGCCTAGTTTTTACTGCAAATTAACTTGTTTTGCCTTAATTTTAACTGATTTGACTGAAAACATGGAATTTCTTCTTATTTTGTGTTTATTAATTTATTTATTTCTTATTTTAGTCAGTCATTTTCCAACCCGCTATATCCTAACACAGGGTCACAGGGGGTCTGCTGGAGCCAATCCCAGCCAACACAGGGAGTGAGGCAGGAACAAATCCCAGGCAGGGCGCCAGCCCACCTTCATGTCTTTGGACTGTGGGAGGAAACCGGAGCACCCTGAGGAAACCTATGCAGGCACGGGGAGAACATGCAAACTCCACGCAGTTTCTCCTAACTGCAAGGCAGTAGCATTACCACTGCACCACCGTAAGACCAGCTAACCTGCGTCCATCACACAATATCTGAGAATAAAGAAAGGTGAAGGTCTCAGTAAGGGTGATCTGCTCAGGTCACCAAAACATTTTGACAGTGTTATTAGAAAAAACAGAAATCAACAGTTTTGAAAACATCTACTGTGGCAAAAATGAGAGCAACAAGAAGTCATGGAATTAAATAATAGGTTTAATTAACAGCAAGAACCGGCTTCTCATTAAGAAACTGGTTGAAGTTTGAAGCCCCGATTTAGCCGTTAATTCACTTCACATCTCATTTCTACTTGGATGCCATTTAATAAAGAAAAGAATCAATACCGAGGAGTGAATCCTTAAGAACAGGAATATTAAAATGATGGGAAAAGAACTTAATCAGCAGTGAAAACTGGTCACTAATGAGGAAAGGGTTAGAATGAAAACCTGCCGCCACTGCGGCCTGCCAGGATTGGAGTTGAACACCCGTTTTAGACAGTATACATTTTAACAGTAAAATACTCAAAATGGTGAATGATTCATGCTTACTTTATGAATTCCAAAAGAGAAATGCAAACACTGACAACTAAAATAATTTTGATGTATCCAAACATAAGACACCATGACATGTCATAGTTTAGGCACCATACAATGCAAATATTTGAATTATGTGGGTTTAACAGGTTCAGTTCTTGTAAATATTTATGTGCAGACACTGCCACCTAGTGGTAGTAATAATCAAAGCAACGGTTCACCCAGTAGAAATAAAAACAAGTACAGGAAAAGTAAGACAGATTATATTGTATTAAATTAATTTAATATTATCAAACAATATTTTTTTGTACATGGATCTAGAAATAAAGTAGCAATTGTTGACAGTATATCACCAGAAATACACCTTGAAATTAGCACATTTGAAATTTCTCAACCTACTGACTGGGGAAAAAGCGTACCTTTTCAAATGATCGGCAGTGCATTCTTACAGGGCAAAGGGAGCAGCGAGGGGCTTTTGGTGTGCACACAGTAGCACCAAGTTCCATTAGAGCCTGATTAAAATCTCCAGGCCTGCTTGGGTCTACCAAAGAATTGGAGAGACGCCTTTAAACAGAAACAGAAGACACACAAGTAAAACTTCTCATTAGGTGCAATACAAATACTGAGAAACATAGCCATGATTTATTCTATGTTAATAAGCATAGACATAAAGTGTTATTACAAGCCATTAAAACCTGGTTTCATGGAGATAGATAGAGTATGTTTCCTTCTGTTCATTGTAGTCCACCTACTGTATGTTTGCACATTACCTAAGAGAATAAATAAACCAATCAATATTTATTTCTCCATCTTGCCACAGGGTGTTTCAGTGTCTTGGAACTAAAGTATTACACAAGCAAATATTTAATTTCCTTGGTATATGGAGTTTGCATGTTCTCCCCGTGTCTGTGTGGGTTTCCTCCAGGTACTCCAGTTTCCTCCCACAGTCCAAAGACATGCAGGTTAGGTGCACTGGCGAGTCTAAATTGTCCCTAGTGTGTGCTTGGTGTTTGTGTGTGCCCTGCGGTGGGCTGGTGCCCTGCCCAGGGTTTGTTTCCTGCCTTGCGCCCTGTGTTGGCTGGGACGGGCTCCAGCAGACCCCCCATGACCCTGTAGTTAGGATATAGCGGGATGGATGGAGGAAGTTACTGCCTCTGGGTTTATTGCACCAAACTCAAAATAAGGGATGACACTCTTGGTTAAGGCTGCAACAAAATACTATACTATTGCCAAAAATATTTCACATTGCAACAAACTTGTGAAAATAGGATGAAGCTAGACTCTAAATGTAGCTCTCTTTAGTACTTTTCTCAGATGCAACAAATCAAAACCTATACTGTAGGTGGTAATATGCGTTTTAATGAATCTAACTTTGCTGTATACATTAAACCAATCAATATAGTGCCAACTAGAATGACACCTAATAAATAAAAAGGAAGCAGGACTTACGAGTAGTACAGTGGAAGACTAAGTGGGACTACGCGTTCTGCTCATTCGACTACACTCTTGAAAATGAAGGTGCCTTCAGAGTGATGCCATAGGGAACCATTTTTGCCAAGAGACCCACTCACATGAAGTTTTATGAAAGAACCTTCATTTATTGAAATCCGTAACCAGCTCCATAGATAACCATGAACAGATGGTGACAGATTTGTGAAATACCAATGGCTCATTTTAAAAGGACATTTGCTGCATTCAACAACACAGACTAACTCCACATTTTCTTAATCTGTTTGTATCCTGCTAGGTTGCCTACCGTAAACTAATTTTTCTACATATTATGAAGTTTTTCAAAGCACAAAGAACCCTTCCTAGAATTAAATGGTGCTTTGTCAAGCAATAGTTCTATAAGAAAACACACAACCCAGTAAAGAACCATAAAGTGACATTAAAGAACCAGTATTTCAATGAGTGTAGCCTAGTCATTTTGTATGTGGAGTTCACTTATTGTCTATTTTTCCCCGTGTGTTTCTCCTCGGATACTTGTTTTGTCCTCTCAGAACTCAATGATGCAAGTTTTAAGTTAAGTTAACTAACAGTTCTCATTTTGCCCTATGTGAGTGTCTACAAAATCAGACCATCTAGGGCTGTTGTCTGCTATATACACTAATGTAAGACGATGCTCTATTATAAGGTTGTTTTTATTTTTTTTTTTTAAATGGTGTGAGCTAATGTTTAATAATAGTCTGTCCCTTATACACACCAACGCTCACAATAGGCAAATCTGGAATTGCCAATTAATTCAAACATCACTTTTCTAGAGATGATGGAGAAAACTGAAGTATCTGGATGAAATTCCACCAACAAACAAAAAAAGAATAAAATATTCAAATATTACAAGGACAATGATCAGTAGCATGACTGCACATCAGTTCTAAGCACTGTGCCACCATGCCACTCTTAATGGTAACATAAACCTAAATACAAAAAGATTGCATTACACAGTCTGAGAAGAGTAACAAGCTCCTAAACTTTACATACCAAAGCGCCTCCATTACAACAGGACTGGTGCAGTCTGCTCCAATTGTACGTGACCGGCACAGCACTCTAGTCACATTGCCATCAACTACTCCAGTTGTCTAATAAAAAAAAAAATGATGAAAATAAGATTGTTTAAAATAGCTTAATAATGTATCAAAAAGACATGAAAAACTGGTTTATTTTAGTGTTGAATCATAGTAACTGTCTTGATGGACTTTACCTGTCCCATAGCAATAGACGCTACTGCTCCAGCAGTATACCTGCCCACACCAGGTAACTCTTTCTGAAGATCTTCTGCTGTTCTTGGCATCTGTCCATTGAAGCTTAACATAACCTGGATGTTAGTAATACAGGTTTTCTTATGTTAATTATAACAATACTGTCCGATACCTTCTTGTAAATATACTTTAAAATCAATTCCTGTACAAATATGTTATGAGTAAGTCAAAAAGAAAAGTTATCTTCAAAAGTAGGAGGCTTTGGTTTTGGAGTGGCTGGAAGTTGCCATACTATTTCGGCTTTAAGAATGTTTGGGGGGAAAAATAAAAATTGCTTCATTTACTGAAGCACATGTTGGATGTAATACACGTTATGGTGTATAAATGTATAAATAGTGACTATATCAGATTAGATTATTCTTTGTGGCATTGCTTTGTTTGCGCTTTTCCATCATGATGAGGCAAGTTGAGTGTACTTGACCTTTGGATGATGCTGGGTTTTTTTTCTGGTGGTTTGTGTGCTCACTCCGAGTTTCTCAGTGAGTTTCATGGGGTGCGTACTATGATTCCAGCCATAAACAGACACCCATAAACCAAGGTGACAGTGTGGAGAAGGCCGCAACCTTGGTCAACAGCTGAAGGTGGTAAAGGCTTGGAGCAGGTAAACAAATGTCTGACTTACATGAACAACAAAAAGATTCAGCCAGCTTGTACAACAAAGGTCTTTGTCAACACCTGTCATCACATTTCATATCCTGACTGGGTTGTGGCCTGTAAGTGTGTGGAAGAAGCTGTTGCTTGCACCTCTCATGAAAAGAAGCAGTCATGGTCACTCAGCCAAGATTACTGCGAGGGCTTCCAGTAGTCAAAGTTTGTTTCGTGCCCAACCTTCAGCATCCTTGATGGGCCATACTTGATGTGCAAGCGATGCAGCATAGTGCACACTGTTGCCATTGCCCGTCAGGTGTGCTTGGGGCTGTGCATGTATTGTCAGGGGATTCAATCATAGCCAGTCTGGGCTGCATGTATAATTGAGGGTTCACATCCATGTCAGAGTAGTGGTGGATTTGGTCAGCCTAACTTACTGTGTCAGGTACGTGTGAAGCAGCACACCAGGGGAGTTGAAGCCCAATCCGTATCAGACCAGCATTGTAATCAGTGAGCCACACTTATCATGAGTAGTGGCCGTGCATATCCTGGAACATCAGGTGCACAGCAGCAGCATCTGTGCCATCAATGACGGCGATTAAGAGCTCATCATCCCATAGTCACAAAAAACATGTGGGATATTGCATGTGTCACACTATATGTTGTCGACTGAGACCAAGATCAAGCTTCAGAAGCCAGGGGCAAGTGAGTTTTTGCATGACAGACAGAAAAGCCTTACAATTTTTATATTTACATGTACATAGAGATAGAGAGAGAGAGAGAGAGAGAGATATCCATTTACTTTTCAGCAATGTTGCTAAAATCATGGCCAATTGATTTGGTACACTTTACTAGGCCTTCTATTTTAAATACATTTAACTCTCATATTTAAAACTATTGAAAACTGCTTACTTTGACTTTTAAACTAAACTTAGCAGAAACTTTATTTTGTCTATTTAGTCACTATGGCGCCTTTAATTAAGATTCTGAAAGGTAAACCAGTTAGCAAGAGGAGTTTCAGCAGTGGACTCATAGACCAAACCAGGGTACCTTGGGTACAGGTCCCCTTTTGAATCTTTTTTTTAATTAGCCATGACAGACTATAACGCTCCAGATTGCTCTTTAATTGTCTCAATTCTACCACTGACATTAAAAATGGCTATGCCATGTTTAAAGATACCTTTTTTGCCCCCTCATGCAGTCTCTTTCCTCGTGAATAATAGCCAAGGCCTGCCCACATTTCATTCACTTCCTATTGAAATATTAAAGCAATCATAAAGTATCAGCAAAGGTTTAGAATTTAAATAAATTAAGACTAATTTTATTTTTAATCAATATTTGCCAGTATGGAATAATAAAGTGACTGTAACAGATACTTCAAAATGCATTTTTATTATTTAAAAAAAAATGTACTGAAAAATTGAAAACAAAGTGCAAAACTACCTCTAACGTAGCCTCGGCAAGCTTCTGAAGTGTAGGCCATCTCTAAATATTAAAAATGGAAAGCACAGAGTTGATAGTTTTGTACTTAGAAAGGTAAGTATATGAACTGTAATGTTACACTTTCAGTCCAAACGACAGTCTGAAAGAATATTTTCATCAGATAATTACAAAAGATAACAAGACCTAGCATGCAGTTGTGACAAGCAGCCAAATGCATGAACTACGTTTTACACAGTTCCTAATCTGTACTTTGTACACAAGACAATAATGACACAGTGCTGCATATAAGATAAAAAATAACTGAAACCCTAAAACAAACATACCCTTCTGAAATACCCAATGTCTAAAACACTTAGAATTTAAGATTTAAGTTCCCACCTTCATCCACTTGTTATAGTAGTCAATTACTGTGGCGACCTGTGTCTGCTGTAGCATAATTTCCGAAACCCACACTAAAGAAATAGAAAAGGGAAAAATTACAAATTTCCAAAGAAATAATAAAAAGAGTGTCTCAAAAACAATAAACGGTATACTGTAACCTACTTGTATGTAGGACCTGTGTTTCTTAGTCCCAATAGACCTTGCAGCTATTTGCCATTCATATTAGCCTCTTTCGAGTCTTAATTTGAATATTATGGAGGATTCTGGGGTGTATGGTGCCAAGTTTGGGAATTTATTTGAAGCAGTCTTGTGATTAATATTTGCGCCATTATCCTTCCTTAATTAAAACATGAATGCCTGCAGCCATTTGATAAATATATCTGATGGACATTTAAAGAACACGGGTATTATCAAAGGTGTTTCGTGTAAAGGCTTACAAGCATTTCATGCAATACTAATGAGCACATGGAGCCCAATTTTGATACCCTGCTATCATTTCCATCTACAGACAAACTGCATACTGATGAAATGATTTGGAGCTCCTGCCTGTATGCGAATGTGTCCTGAAATCTACTGCTTCCCACCATGTTGCTGTTAGAATCGGCACTGGCCCTCTATTGTCTATTAAAAAGCACTTACATAAAACAGCTTGATCAACACATGAAACAGTAATTCAAAATTGCCTATATCATAAAAATGACATTATTGCATACTTACAGCAAGTAACATCACTATACCTTATCCAACATTAAAATTTACTGATGACACCACATCAAAGGCCTGATTGCCAACAATGATGGTACAGCTTATAGAGAAGAGGTTTATCTCCTGACTCAATGGTGTCAAGAAATGCAGCTGATCATAGACATCAGGAAGCAGAAGTCTGAGCACACTTCCATCTACACTGGAGGAGATACTATTGGGAGAGTCAGCAATAAGCAGTTATCATTTTTTTAAGTGACTACCACTAATGAACTGAAGTGGGTGCAACACATTCCAGCTATTCTCAACCAGGCCCACCAACACATCTGCTTCCTCAGATATCTGAAGAAAGCACAGATTCCTGCCCTCGACAGGTGCACAATGGAGCCCGTGCACACTGGCTGAACCACATCTTAATATGGCACCAGATCGGCTCAAGATTATAAAGAACTGAAGAGAGTTCTGAAGGTGACACAGAATATTACTGGCATCCAGTTGCCTTCTCTTTCAGCACACCTACAATACTCACTGCCTTACAAAGTGAAACAGTATAATTGAAGACCTCAGCCAACCTGCGTTGTCACATTTCTCATCCTTTTCTTCTATCAAATGGTGCGGGCCATTTACACGCACACCACAAATTCAGGAATAGCTTCTATCCACAGACCATAAGTTTACCAAACAGCGGGTCACAACAGCAAATACTGGAACATAACAAACACTGTGTATTTCTCTCTATGCCTCATATTATATAGAAAGACAAACAGATAGAGTGAACTTTATTTCTCCCAAAAGGGAAATTTAGCTTCTTCCAGAAGCTCAATAAATAGTATAACAATCAAACAACCCTCCAAAAATACACACAAGCAATTAAAAGAAGAAAATGTCTGACTTGGCTAATGATAACAGAGCAGTCCCAGTAACACACAATAAGGGCACATTGCTGTAGACATGAGGGAGTCCCAGTAGCAACTCTTGACACACTTCTGCTGAATAATTTCCCACCTGAACGTAATTACTTATAGTGTACCATCGAGAGGATGTGCCCCATTGTTCTTAATCACCGTCAGTTTTGTTTTAATTCTCTCCTTCACTACTACCTCCATGGAATTAAGAGTGTGTGTCCTGTAACTGAGCCTGCCCTCTTAATCAGCTCGTGGGCGACTCGGTGGGCCTCTCCTGAAGCAATGTTACCAGCCTGATACACCCCAGTGTAGAAATCACACTGGCATCACAGAGGTGTAGAATATGCAAAGAATGTCACTACCCATGTTAAAGTGAATGTATACATACATCATACATGCGCACATACTTGAAATACATATTGTATTATTTAAATATCTGTTCCAAGCTATATATATTTTTGACTTGTCTGTGTATGTGTTGGCGTAGTATTATTGTCAAATGTCCTAAGGAGACATGCAAGTCAGAATTTCATTGTACTATATGCTATTTACACATGACAATCAACTTGAAATCTGAGTTACTTTTGGGATGAATAATTTCATGTAAAATATGTACAATAGAGCAAGATTAAATAAGGGGAATCCTTTTAAATCCTACAATCAATGAAGGTTCCTTCATTTTTAAAATGTCATTCCCACTTACTATAAAACAAGGCTAGTGTGGCCATGACACATGAAAAGGAGAGTCAGTTACAACAGAGGAGCCAAAACCGGAGAGTGTATGCCAGTTTATCACAGACAATATTCATTCAATCAGGAGGCCAATTCAGCATTGCCCATCAACCAAAAATGAATGTTCTTACAATGAAGAAGGAAAATAAAGCACATGGACTGTAACATTAACAGAAGATGTCATACTTTTTAAAATTACCCCATAATATTTTTAATTTTATAAACCGAAAAACAGAAAATAAGGTGCCTATCCTTCTATATAAAAGTGGTCGGGATTGTCCTTCCGTCCTGTGAGTGCTACGCAGGCGCGGAGTTTCACACGCCCGTCCATTTTGCAATGCACAATGGGATTTGTAGTTTTGTTTTTCCAGGTAAAAGATGATTTTCTACTCCAGACTGTGCGATATCTTCTTCGTCTTTCTTACTATATAAAAGCAGTCGGGATTGTCCTTCTGTCCCGTGAGTGGAAAGCGTAGCGGTATTCCGCTTATCACAGACTTACTACTTGCAGTTTGCGGTACGAAGCGATATGATGTGAGCAGAGTTCTGGTGCTCCCATCGTTCCCTTGCTTTTGTGCGCGATGCGCTGAAAAAATAGACAAAATTATGTCTCTGGAAATAATTAATGTTGATGGAGTACAAATGCCTCACCGCATAGTAAATATCAGGGGGATTCAAAAGGGCGACCTCAATATAGAAAAAAAGTTTACATTTCATCACAAAAATAACAGAAACTACGAGTATTAAAGTAATACCGCTCAAATGCAATATAACCAAATTAATGAGTTTGTATAAAATATCAAATTGATCTACATATTCAATTGCCTTAAGAAGTGGTCAACTTAAAAGTTGGTCGCCTTAAAAGGCGGTTCAGCCTAGTAAAGAATAAAATGAGAAATTATCTTGGAAACATATGATTGAAAGGGTGACATATTTGAATCAAATTATATTATTATTTTGCTGAACATATACAACAAAACTGTAGACATATGCAAATAAATAAATTACCTGCATAGGCCCTTTTGTTAATGTCCTGCTCCAGTGCAGCCTACAAAACAATTGCATACAAATACTGGAATTATTTGCTATACATCATATTTTTACAGATCTGCTTACGTTGATGAATATTGGCATCTTTTTTATTAAAGTGCACTTCTTTCTCTGTTGAACTTGTACATCTGCCTTATACAAAAAAATATCAGACCAGACATATTTATAGACAGTTGTGCAGTCCTATTCAAGGGAAACCAGCATTGAAATTACTAAATAAATAAATAGTCCACCAGTACAAGCATATTAGGGCTTACATAAAACATACTGTGTTGTTATATTACTGTGGTAAATGAAAAAATAATGATCAGGGGCCTCATGCATAACGCTGTGCGTAGAATTTGCACTATAACATGATTGAAGCACAAAAGCGAAAATGTGCTTACGCACAAAAAAATCCAGATGCAGAAATCTATGTGAACGCCAGCTTCCACGTTCTTCCGCTACATAAATGCCGGTCAGCATGAAAATTAACGCATGTGTACGCGCCTGCTGCCCCACCCCAACTCCTCCCAGAATTACGCCTCTTTGAATATGCAAATCAATATAAACAGCCCTTAAGCTCAGTGTTCTGTGAAAAGGCAACAGCAAAAGCACGAGGGAAAATACAATTTCAACGAATATCAAGTGGAGGCAAGGAAAAACTATTTGTTGGTTTAAACAGTGGTATAAACAACAAAAAGGAAGTTGATCGAGTGGCATAGCATGTCGGAGAAACTCGAAAGTTCAAGTTCACAAAGTCGCACAGTGCCCAAAACACAAAAAAGTTGTCAGATATCAAAGTCTCTGTGAAAAGGCGAGTCGTAGCCCACCGTCCAAATATCATATGAAAGCTTATTATGGTACAGAAAAAAAAAAAGGCACACAGTGGGGAAAAAAGCACGAAATGTCAACTTTAATCTCGAAATTTCCACTTTAATCACATAGTTTATTTTGTCACTAAAGTAGAACATCATAAACTTCGTCTTAAAATTGTTTAATTTACTAGTTTCTCAAATCCCATCCTAACTAAAAGTAGCACGTTAATTGCTTTGTTTTGTATTTGATTTTCTATGTGCTCTACGTGTGTGAATCACTCCGTGCTTCTGGGCTTTCTCTTCCTCCGACAGGACACAGAATGCATTAAATTTGTGATATTACAGCTCTCTGAATAATTAAAATACTGAGATGTATATGTGATATCATTTTCATGATGATAGGAGTTATAGCATGTTATTAAACATGTGAACACAGTGGTGCAGTGATTGTTCATGCCTCACGCAAGATGCTTGCTGCGCCATGCGTGACCTTCGATGAAATACTTTACTGTAGTAGAATTGTCTCTTTCAAACATACTAACCTCCAATTACTGTCCTCACTTTTCTTTCTCCAAATACCCAATTGCCACACAATCAGCTCTGTAATAGACGTTAAGTCATCTGTAAGCTTAGAACGCCGATTCTTCAAAATTTTTAAGGAACATTGAAATATCTTCGTAGTACATGTTTAATTATTTCATCCATCTATCCTTCCAGTGTCGTGTCAGCACTAGCAAGAATACAGCGCGAGTCACGAACAATCCTTGAACGAAGTGTCAGCGACTCGCTAGTGCTGTGGCAACGTGTCCTCATATGTTTAATTATTAACAATATAGATTATTTAAATGAAGTTAAAGTTTTATCTATATAATATAATAAACATATTTTGCTGCATTTCATCTTAAAAATGATATTGTCATCATATGTAAATACATGCTTTATAAAATGGCTCAGGTTGTGTAATATTATAACTGTATCGCAAGTTTACAGTGAGGTAATTGTACTTATAAGCACAAACAGTTCTACAAGGAGCACTTGATGGACTGATTGAGTGCGTTTATAGTTCTTGCGCTGAAACTGTTTCTGAACTGTGAGGTCCGTACAGGGAAGGCTCTGAAGTGTTCCCCGTATGAGAGCAGATCAACAGACAGCATGGCTGAGGCAGCGTCTGCTTGATGCTGTATACTGATAATTCTCTTTCTGATCAGCTGCTGTAGAGCTGTGATTCACACTCAGATACAGTGATATAAATACTCTGAGTGGTGCAGGGAGAGTAATATGGAAAAAGATGATACACTGTGGCAACCCTTAACGGGAGCAGCTGAAAGAAGAAGAAGGTGCAGTGAGAGGAATAACGCTAAAGAAGGTATGATATTTGGAATAGTTTGACCATTCTGTGGACCATTATATTTTTACAGGTTAATTACAATCAGATGCATTAAACTAATAAACAATATGTGGTTAATTTCAGTGTATTTATAAAGCCGCGTCAGGGATGTGGATCTAAAAAAGAAAGGGTAACCACACAGGAACAGTAGCACTGCTTTGACGCTGGGTGCCACCAGTTTGCAAAACCGAGTGCAGAACTTGCGTACGACAGGGTTGGAGTTACCTTGAAAAAGTTTAGGTTTTATACATTGCGATTTGAACGTGGAAAAGTTCTTATGCAACATTTTTGTGTTTACGCACCATTTATACATGAGGCCCCAGATGTTTACTTAGATGTAGTAACAATTGTTAGGCTGTGTATTGATACTGTGGTTAGCACTACTGCCTCATGGATTCATCAAACAGAGCTAAAACCCTATAATTGCCAGCTCATATCTGCATTTTTACCCACATCCTGAAGATCTGAATGTTAAGTTAATTTCCAACTCTACAAAACTGTACCTTGGTATACAGATCAAACCCAGGTTGCGTTGCTACCTTTAGATAATTTGCATGTCCCTAATATGTTCAAATACTGGAGATGTTCCAGTTTTCACCTACTGTATAAAGTCATACTGATAATCTGATTTACATAGATTTACTATCATGGTGCACCCTTGGGAACTATGAAACTCTGCCTTTTGCTCTGTGCTACTTTAATAGGATCTGGTAAAAATATTAAACAAACAAGTTTGTAAAAAGTAGGGGAGACATTTAAAAAACATGACATTTGATTGCAATGCATATAGCTTTACAATTTAACAGATATTTCCTAAACAAAGAGATGCACATAACTTGATTCAAAATGATCTCCTACCATAGTCCTCCAAGGAAGGTTTCGCTTGGACGTGTCATACCACAGGAGCAGTTTTTCCCGAAATGAAGAAATTTCAACAGAACCATGAAAAAAGTGGTAGATGGATTCCTGAAAAGAAGGAGTACTGGAAACTTCTGATAAGAGAGAGAGAGGAAAAAAAGGTTCTTCTAGACAAATATTATTTCAGTGAAACTTTACTTTGTGCAGTGCCTCTCACTGATCACACAATTGCAAAGGTGCATTACAAAACATACAAGATAAAGCACAAAGCAAGAGAATTAAAAACAAAAGTGAACATTTCAAGGATCCTACAATAGTACAAATAAAGAGAAAGTATTGGAAGACATGAATGAATAACAAAAGTGGATATATAGCACACCGCAGTCAATATTAATATAGTAGGTCAACACATTAGTTAAAAAATTAAATCAGCACAACTAAACTGGTCTAGAATGCAATTAAAAGGTAAGGGAAAGAAAGCTGGGCTTCAGACAATGTTTGATAGTTGGGAGAAAGAAGTTATAACTGCAGCCACAATGTGATAGTCCACATCTGGCACTGTCAAAGAAAATTCCATGTCTGGAAACGGAGGACAATGCCTAGGCATCGGTCAAGAGTGAACCTTCTCCTTTTAAAATGGAAGCACTAGAAGATGTGGTGCTTTGTTCATTTATAAAAAAAAAACATCCAAATTGATGACAGATATATACAAAATTAAGTTTACTTTCAACAAACTATATTGGAAAAGATAAAACACCTGCAAATGCAAAAGTAAAGATGAGGAACACATTCTTGTTTGCCCATCCTTAGGTAAGCAGAATTCAAAATACAAAATAACAATAGAACAACTTATACCAGATATACCTTCTTTATGTGTGTGTTTAGCCTTTTCTTTATTTTTCATTGGATTTCCAAGTTTTCTTCTGAGGGCCTTTCCGGATTCTTCTTTTGACCTACTCATTTTAAGAATTGTTTTAACATAGTCCTGAAAAGACAAATAGTCACAATCATATTTTATAACATGTAAAACGATGTTGTAATAGTCTTGATCCACTATACTTATTCTTTCCATAATTGTGAACATTTCAGTAATGTAATTTCTTAATTTACTTTTGCTGAAACTGAAAAGGTTCAACTCCTAATAATCTTTCCTCATAACTCAGCCTAGTCGTTCTTCTCTGGACTTTTTTTAGTGCTGCTATGTCTTTTTTTTGTTGCGAAGAGACCAAAACTACACACAGTAAATACAGATGTGGCCTCACTAATGCGTTATACATTTTAGATTCAAGGTAAACCGCCAATCCCCTTAGCTTTGTGACATACGCAAACCTGCTTGTTAATAGCCCTATCCATATCATATATATATATATATATATATATATATATAGTTAAAACGGCGACCCCCAGCACCAGCCCCTTCGGGATACCACTCTTAACAAGACCCAATTCTGATATGGTACCTTGCACCATAACCGTCTGCTTCCTGTGTTGTAGCAAATTCTGTCCCCATCTACACACTGCACCGGTTTGAAAATTAAAAGGGGGATTAATGCATAAACGATAAAAAGAGAGCATTATTAGATTGTAAATAATATTAGAGTCATATGCAATAACATATAAAAACCGCATTGGAAATAAATACTAAATCAGATTTAATGCACTAACAAGCATTCGTAATCCCATGGTGAAGGTTTGGGTGCGTGCATACAGCAACAAAAAGAAGCAACATTAAAAAAGGCAAACTTTTTAGAAACGATGTTCGTTCGCCACACATGATCTTGCTTGTCCTTTCATTACCGGAACTAGAAATATAATTTGATCCAGATGGATAGCAACGCATGCTTTTTCTAAACAGATGGCCTTGTATTTACCTTCACTTCATTTTCCTTTCATTCCCCGATCAAGCCTTTAAGTAATTCCCGCCAAACTCGATTTGCTTTGACGAACCAAATAAATAAAGGACTGAAGAGGTCCCACCCAAGAATCGATACCTCTGGTCAAGATCACGAATCAGATCTGTACCGGAGGTCATTTTTGACCAATCAAAAGTGTAGATGGAAAGGAGGCGTTCCTCGAGTGCAGAACGCTCTCCCTCTGTGTGATTCGCCACCATTCAAAAAGTGGACGGGACACTGCATAAGTGAAGCCGGCTCCTGCTGTTAGTGGCGGTGACCTAGAGAGGGGAAGGGGATTGTCAAGTTGTAGACCTTGAGATCTCCGTTTTCGTATTTTGCGTCTAGGGGGCGTTTTCAAAACTCATGGCCGAATAAAGCAAGACCCGTTGGTGCTAGGAAATGTTCCTCGCCCTCAGTTCCTTTCTGCCTACAGCTGCATAAATAACTATATAAAATGTAAGCAATATAATCTGTTTGTCAGATCATAGTTAAGGTAAGAATCTGGGTTAGGGATATTCTGTAGTTATGTTGATTTACAGTTGCAAATACAACATGCATATTTCACAGTACTTTTGTATGTTAACCGATGTTCTAGCTACACGCGTTTTGTGTAACTATAAATATCATTAATAATTTTAAGTTGCTATATCCTCTTTTCATGAACATATCCGTCATTTTAAAAAACTGTGCCGTTTGCCTCCCGTTATTGCCACAGTATCCAGAAAGCAGAACCCCAGAATCTTTAAACATCATTCTATGGAACTGCCTAACCGTTCATTATAAATAAATGTATCAGAGAACATGACCTGGTCCAAACATATCCACACGATGGTAAAAATGCACGACGATGTCTTTAACCGCCTGCAACGCCTTAACCTTCAGTATGCTCTTCCAGCTAGTAGAGAACTTCTACATATGTCCACCATTCAGAGTATCCCGACAAGAACGGATTCCTGCTTGGTTTCAAAGCAGCAAAACCACGAGGCTCTGCGTAGAGTGGTGCGGTCTTCTGAACCCGGTGTGCATACCTAACTTCCAGGACATCTACTGTAAGCGATGTCGGACCAAGAACAAGAAAAGTATCACCGATACCAGCCATTCCACCTACTGCCTCTTTTCTGTCCTGCGGTCAGGTAGGCGGTACCGTTACCTTAAGGTCAGTTCAGAGAAACTGGGAAGGAGCTTTTTTCACAGTCCGTTCGCCTCTTGAATAAGGAGAGTGTCTAGAAATATATGATGCTCAACTTCCTTACATTAAGTTATTTAAACTATTTTTTAGTTACTATTTTACAATTCTATTCAGTTATTTTTATTTATAGTCATGCATTATTGTCCTTTTATATTCTTCTTAGATGTACAGTCATTGGAGTTGAGCAACTACCACAATGTACTGTATGTTTATATGTAACAAATAAAATTCAGTTTGAATTTGTATTTCTAGTACCAATGTTTGTATCTTTTGTAATGAAGAAACGGAACAGATTATCTATTTTGTGAATGCAAATTTGTTACAGTCTTTTGGAATGGCATATATTAATGATTTATTTCCAGAGATTTTTTGGATTGAAACAAATCAGGAGTGAGAATTATCTTTTTTGGTATTATTATGAAAGGCAACACCTGTAGATTAATTAGTAATATAATCATTGTATTCAGAAAATTCTTTTTGCATAAAGCTCTAGTTCTATGATAGTTAAGCCATCATTTATTGCTTATCAGTTTTGTTTATCCCTGCAAATTCATGAAGGTGAAAAATTCCAGTCAATTGCTTCAGCTTAAACTCTTAAAAAAAAAAAACAACAAACGCTATAGTCATTATTAAAATTTCTCTCATTTTTATACATTTCATAATTCACACACTGAAGCTTCTAGGTATTTGATTTTCTTCTTGTAAATAATATATGCCATTATCGTATTATATTTTGTATAGAGTTGGCGAGATGGCTACTGTATGAATAAATAAACTAATACAACACGTCCTTGAGCACTGTTCTGAATGATAAAGCATGCCCTTTTTAGAACATGTCTCTCACAATCACATTAAACAAGAGTGGATCCATCAGAGTAAGTAGCAAGAGAAATAAAATCTGTGTTTTATTTAAATAGTGTGGACCTGGTCACCTTTGAAAGCAACCTCGTTTTAGCTCAATAATTTGTACCATGGGGATCTCAAACGGAGGAGGTTCTGTTCTAAATCACTAAGAAGTTGAGAATGTTCACCACTCCACCTGACAAATCTGATCAGAACATGGTCTGTTGCGAGGTAGTAGCACTAAACACTGCTTCCATAGCACAGATTCCATATTATATACAGTGATATTTTTGCCTGTCACAAAAACACATACACAAAGTTAGTAAAATGACAATTTTTTACTACAGAAATAAATAGGCAGTATTATGGGTGCAGATATTGGATGTCCACCAAATATGGCATGCATTTTTCTTTAAATTTCTTTAATTCTTATGGTCAAGCCAAGACTTAAGTTGGATGACCCAGATTTTGTACGTGTGTAAAACAAAGTTATTTTCTGTGGTTGAACAATGTAGTGAGAAATCAAACAGAACGACACCTTCTATTAGCTAACTAGAAAGATTACAATATGCAAGCTTCTCGAGGCAACTCAGGCCCCTTCTTCAGGTAAGATATAGTGAAGAAAACTTGCACATTGAAATCTTTCTAGTTAGCCAATAAAAGTTGTCGTTTTGCTTTGGTTGCACAATGAATATTGCACACTTTTTCCTTAGCAAGTCGTTCCTATGAAGCAGGCACTTCTTATACTTTGAGAGGGGTCAGACCACTGGCATGCATGGGGATGGTATGTCTATCTGTGATGTCATGGCATAAACTGGAAGCTATGCAGAATTAATTAGATCCAAAAATCCAATGTGCTACCCTCCTCAACAACCCCCAACCCAAAACAGCCATTGACTAATGTCAAGAAGGAATACGCTTGTGCTGTGACTTGGGGACCTACAACTTATAACAGTACTGTATATTACTTTTTCTAGCTAATCAACGCTATTGTCATTGCTTTCATGGACACCAAAAAAAATAGTGCTTTACATCACAATAATTTACAGACACAATGCTGCAAACTCTAGCAAAGGTCTTCAAAATGTCCTCATTACTCAGTTACCTGCATCAGCACCAACCTGAATCCAAGTGAGCGCATGTGGGACACTGTTGGAAAATGCCCGGATTTATACCCCGTACACACTTTGTTAATGCAAGGAATTAGAGTTCAGTGATCATCAAAGAAAAGTGGGCTATATTTTATACAATAAGTCAGTTTTTTGTTCAATTCATTTTTAGTACTCACCATGACTCATTCATGGTAGAAATAAGGCTCCTATCTATTCCAGCTGTAGAATCTGACGTGAGGCAACAGCAATGTGAAAATGTATGTCTTTAACAAAATATGAAAAAAAAATAATTTAATCAAGCTTCATTTTGCACAGCAACGTTTAAGGTGCACACTACCACTTTGCAAAGAATAGAAAAATACTTTTCATATTCAGACAGGAAAATGAGTAGTGTATTTAGAAGATTTAAATACTGATGTATTAACGCACCTGGTGTTTATATCACTATTTGTTAACTACATTTTTAAAATTTCCTGCTTTTCCATATTTCCTATTTTTCTTAAGCAAATCAATAGCTCAAAAAGAGGTGTGATTGTTATGAAAACTAGCAATGGTGGTAATATTTCATAATAACACTGCAAAAAGACTGCATCTTCCAACATATTATTTTGTCTAATTTAAGCAGTGGTCACACATCAAAGTTATTTACTGATCCTTCAAAAATACCGTAATGTACAAAAGCATGTTTTGGGGCAGTTTATCCTTAAGTTAAAGTTCTTTTTTTTTTTTTTTAAATGATTAAACCAGTTTACTTATTTCATCTGTCTGTCTTCTTTCCAAATTGCTTAATTCAAACTGAAGTTTGTGAGAAGCCACAGCCTATAATAACAGGTCTGGGTGCAGGACAGGATCCAACCTCAGTATCAGGTGAAATTGAAAGATCTAAGATTACCCATGAAAATGTACAAAAATGTGTAATATATGACCTGTGTAAACATTTACTTAAAAAAATAAATAAATAAATAACAAACTGTTGTTGTTTTAAATGCTTCATACCGTATGTATAAATTAACACATTTACTCTCAAGGAATAATTGCAACTTGACAGTTAAACTTTAACAATGCAAAGAGAATGAGACAGGAACCCATAGCAATTTTACAAGTATGGCAATGTGACACAGCAGCACAGCCGATATTCGTAATAACATTATGTACACATACATACTGTAGAGCCACACTCTGCCTGAAACACACACCTCTTATTTCTTCTTTGCACAACATGAATCTAGTCGGTACCTTTACATTTTAAAGAATGCATTTTTAGATACGTTTACACAAAATTTACAATTTTCATTGTTTTGTAGCAGGAAAGCTTTGTTTGTTGTCTTTGTGGACAACTGGGAAATTAGGTACATAAATTAGTCATTACTATAAACTAGTGTAAGTTGGTTAAGAAAGCAGTCCGTTATAAGAATTGTGCAGTAATGTCATCCTCACTTCTGCAACTAGCAGACGGGATGATAAATCCAAAGTCACAAGTTTGAATCCCAGAGTGAGGACCCACAGACAGCAGGAGTGGCGCCAAAAAAAATAAAAAAATTATAAAAGATTTGTAAGCTTAAAGAAACATATATACTGTATATACATATATACACAAATGTACATAAAGACATGCTAAATAATACATAATTTAATAACATACAAAAACAAAAAAATGCAAGAATGCTGATTCAAACACAAAGAATCATAATTGACAATACCAGACAACAAATTCTCCGATAAAATAAATTAAATTCTATTCTTTAAATCCATAGCCTGGGCATTTAAGTAATAACTATTGATAAAATTAACTTCTTTCCCCACACCAGTACATTGCTAGTTCTGTTTACCTTTATTTGCTGTAGTCAAAATATATATTTTCACAAATCTGCATGTGATAATAAAAATCATGATAGATAATCATAACTGTAGTTTGACAGTCCCAAATATAGCCTGTACTTACTGATAAGCGACACTTTGGGTGCAACTGCATCTTTTTCTAAAAAACAGTGTTGTTTAGCCAGAGCCAGTCAAAGCAATACCTTGTGAAAGCAAAGCATCTGAAATTGAATCCAATATCATATCTATAGTTTGGTTATCAGTTAGAAATAATTAATGCGAGTTATGAGATTGAAAAAAAAAAACCCTAATAAATTAATGTAATTTAAGTATTGTGTTAAAATAGAACTATAGGCATAACAATTTACATTTCTGAGAAGAAGATATTTTTTACGCTGAAGACTTGCCTTTGAAAACATACATAAAGGGTTCTGCTTGGCTTTTGTTAAATATGCTCACAGTGAACATGTAAATTGGAGATCTTGGTTGTGGAAATTGTTCAATAATAAAGTAAACCTATAATCAGTGCATTCATAAGTTATCATGTAATTCAGCACTGTTTGTCATGAATATACCCCTCTCATAACAGGAGTCACAAAGCTGACAGAAAAAAAATAATTCTGATAAATCAACATTTGATGAAATGCTAAATTTCTATCTTCGGCTCCTCATTAAAGCAGTTTTCAAATACCCTTCAACTCTTAAACTCAAGATAGCCACATTCCAAAAAATGTTGATAACAGATCATTAAATAGTTACTATTCAATAAACTCTTTCCCAGCTATTTCAAATAATATTTAAAATGTGATGAAAACAAGCACATGGTACAATTTTTTAATATATTTAACCAAGACTCTTAAGTCTCAACAAAAGCAGCAGGACTAGGACTCTGGAGCATTGAGAGGGCCGACGGCTTTTCTTCAGATTCAGGACAAATCATTGTTATTTCAGCTTGTAGGCCCAGCTCAGCAATGATAGGCACTTGAGCTCTGTTACAAAGTGTCCTATATGAAGGAAGAGGATACCCCAATTCTCTCAAATATTCATAACCTTTCACTCCTACAGCAGCTCTAATTCTTCTTGCAGACTTCACAGTATCCTGGGACCACACCACACGACGAGAGTGTTTAGATAGGGTAAGAGCACGGATCTGATCCTCAAACAAAAAGCTTTGCAAGCTTTTTTCAATTTTATGCAGTTTATGTACTTTCTTCCTCATTTCATCCACCTAAAAAAGAATAAGATTTTTGAAAACACATTGTGCATTACTGGAAGAATTAGACGAACATCAACACAATGTAATGACATGACATAATATTCTTATATCTGCTTCATCTAATTCAAAGTCACTTGGGTCTGAGCATATCCTGACAGCAGCAGAAGCAGCAACCCTGGATAGACCACCAGTCCGTCGCGGGGCTCATGCATGGGCATAAACTACATAAGTCAATGCAGGATAACCAATTCAACTAACATCCATTTCTAGGGTGCTGAAGACAAACCAGGGCACCAGCAGGAAAGCCCTTGTAGACACAGGGAAAAGGGGAAAAATCCACATTGACAATCATTAGACATAATGGTTTCAGTTTTGACAGACTAGCCATTATAAAGACACATTACTACACCTTTCACTAAGTATGCAGTTTCTTTTTTGGGAGAACATTGTTATGTTTATTAGTGTCAGAATATAATCCAAAGAAGTTTCTTTAACAAGACACAGACAAAACCGTAATCATTGCCGAAGAACCAATTTAGAAATAGCAAGATTAAAATGGCTAAGTCTATAGCATCTGTGAAATATATATAAGAGATGGGAATTGGTTAAAAAATTAAATCACTTAAATGTATGCAATTAATCACAAGATTCAAACAAGTAATTACAAAATGAATACATAAATCATGAAGCACATACACATGGAATCACAAATTTAATGTAGAATCAACAAAAAGCAATTAAAAAAAATAATGGCATAGTTTAATGTGAATTTCACCTTGGGGGCTTAAACCTGAATTTGTAAGAAAATACTACTTGAGCAAGTACAATCTGAATTTGAATGCATTCTTAAAATTCATGTTGAAAAAGAAGGCCAATAGTAACTAAGACCAGTGTATTAAATTATCAAATTGGCATAGCATATAAGACACAGATGTGTCAAAATAAAAATTAAATGTTTAAAATGACTGTTGAATTTGAATGCACTGCTGAAGACTGATTTGACTGAAAGAATAAGCAACTCTTAATTGGACATACATTAAAACTGGTGTTAAAACTCTGTAAATACTATCCTCAGTTGTTCATCATAACAGTGTAGTACCCCCTGGCCCGGACCTGAGACGGACATGCTCCTCAGGAGGTTGAGACCAGTCCAAGGATTACCTGGCGAAGCCAACATCAAAGCAGCTCTGTGATCACAGTTTTGCAGACACAGCACTTAGAGAGCACTTTTGCAGCCAGGAGACGTGTCAGGATTCAAACGGCCCAGGTGCATGTTCGCCAGTGACTCGCGCAAAGGTGAGGAAAAGTAGGCATATGAGTTGCCTCTGACCCTGGGTCATTGGAGACAGGCAGAGAGGGGAATGCCTGTATGAGTGGGCAAAGGGACGAAAGCAGCTGGAAAATGCATCCAAAGCACTCACTAAGTGCTGTGCCTGCAAACAGCAATCTCCAAGCTGCTTTTTTTTGCTGCCCCTTCGGACAGATTAGCACATGTATAGATTTAATGTTTTTGTGGTTGGTAGAATTATGGTATGCCTTGGGATTTTTTGGGTTACAAACATTTATCTGAAGAGTCTTGTTTTGGCATGGTAAAGAGTTGTCTGTCACCAGGTTCCTTAGGGGTACTTTGTCATGAGTCATGTGCTCCCGAGAGATATCAATCAATAAACTTAATCTCATGAGTCTCAAGAACAGACAAACCAGCCCATACAGCATGTACCAGTCCTAGCGTTGGTGTTGAGTGACAGGTTCTTGAAAGCTGCATGATCCACATGCCTGTTTGGCTAAATTCAAAGGCATTGCAAGTCACTGCTGTGTGTGGAAAGTTAGATGAGTAAATATACACATGCAGCGCCGATCCAGGCTCATCTGACACTGGAAAACTTATGTTTGGGACTTGGAATGTTTCATTAATAGAACGAAAGGAGACACAGCTTGTTCAAGAGTTTAAAATTAGTATTTGATGAATAAAATAAGAGTCACTCCTGTAAGCAGCTAGGGCTCTGGAACCAGACTTTTTGATAAGGGTTGTTTATCTTCTAATATGGAGATGATCTACATGTGTTAGGATACTCTCCAGTCCCTGGCTGAGACCCATGATGTTAGTAGAGGGAGCCATATGAATACTTTGTCATTGATGTATTAGAAAAGACAACATGATCTGGAAATGTGTATTGTCACCTAACAAACTTTCAGTCTTCTTGGATTAGATACATGCAGTTATTGAAGGGCAACTACCTACTGAGTCTTAAATCACACTTGGAGACTTCAGCATTAGTGTGGGGAGTAAAAAATTCAGGAAGGGTTATGACGGAGAACAACGTCCTGCATGATCTAAATCTGCTGTTGTATTAACAAATGTTTATCATTTGGTGCCCGTTATGCTAATACTCCTTTAACATGTAGGGGAGATATAAGTGATTAGAAAAACAATCAAATATGAAAAAGGGGGCCTGCCATGTTAAGTTTAACAAGGAGTCTTTGGACTGATTAAGATTTCCTCTGGATCAATTGAATTACAGTGGAGGTGATACGTTTTTTTTTTTTACATGGCCAGACAACTCTCACGGAAGAGTTGACAATGCTATTGACAGAAGAGTGGTGTGTTGTAGTTTGGTACCCTTAGGAATAAAAAAAAAAAGTGACAGTGCATATTTACTAACCTCCCGTAGCCGCTTGGCATTGTATAGTTGTTGCTGTTCCAGCTGAGCTTTATACTGATCACAACGCTTGCAAGCTTCTTCTTTTTCACCCTGTTCTTCACCATTTTGCTCAGGATCCTCAGGGCCTCTTAATCTTTTCCGAGCATAACTATGATCTCCCAAGGCTGTATCTGTTTCTGTAATTTCAAAGAGTTTATCTCACACTATGAAGGCATTCAGTAGTGTAAAACAGTTACCTACTTTTATATCCAGCATGGCATGATCTGTTGCAAACTGACACTATGATAAACTCATTAAATAATAGAAAAATTCAATACAATTAGAATAAAATACGTAGTATATCATTTAAATAGTTTACAAAATGTGTTAATAATCACACAGAAGTACAAACATCAAGTTTGTTTCAATATAAGATTCTATCTCTCTAAAATATATTAGTGTGAACGTAAAAACGTTTTTGAATACTTCAAGGTGAGATGATACTTTTTAAGTGTTGTCATTTGATGGAGTTCATTTAAATATGTACAGTTATAAGTTGTTACTTTACCAGAGTCTAAAGCATGTATCACTTCTTTAACAGAGATGGGAGAAGGTGGATCAGGCACATCAAACAATGTTGGAATTGCATTTGGTTTCAGCTTCCTTCCTCCTGCAGGAGACCTTGCAATTTCTTCAAACTGACTCTCCTCAAAATGATCCTATGCAATCCAAAACCGAACATCATTAAAAGGAAGTCAAACAATATGCACATACCTCTAAACTAATTAAAAAAAAAAATCCCTAAGAGACACTGTGTTGTGCTGTTTGCTTAGTGCCAGGTATTATTGAAAAGACCCCAACCCACACTGAAAAACTTCTTCATTGCGGACACTTGAAAACGAATTACACTGCATGCAGGCATGTTACAATATTTTTTAAACCATGAATCGTGATGAAATAAATAAAAACTTTTAAAAAATGATTTTTTTCTAATTAATAGAAAGACAAAACTTGCCTCACATAGTCTGGAACAGGGAGTTGGCAAAAAATCTCGTCGACAATTTATTACCCACTTCTGCATTCTGACTGGGTCTTTTGGGAAACGGAATAACTGTTTTCCAATTGTTGTTGAATTGGAACAATTTGGTGCCGAACATCCTCCCATCTTTTATATTTTTTCATCTGACCTGAACTTTCCTTAAACTAAACACATTAATCTTTTTAAACTAACCGACAGACTAACACAAAGCGGTATATAAGTATTCAGTAGCGTTAATTTATAATAGATAAACACTATATAACAATTAAAAAATAATATAGTTACAATACATAATGCTTTCAAAATACAAAATATAAACACACAACTTAGCTTTGAGCCAAAATGGCGACTATACGTGTAGAGCCCCGCTGCGATGACGTTTATTTTTTAGGTGTCTTTCTACCTGCCTGAAAAAATAACATACTAAACCGATAACTGCGTTAGTAATATTAGCGCCCTTAATTTGTAGTCATTAAGTTACCACGTATATACTTATGTATACGTATATTTTTTCTTAGCAAGATACTAGGAGTTTTCTTTTTTCCTATGGCAAGTAGGACCCTTCGTAGAGATTGTTTTGGTTGGTGGCGGCGGGGCTTCAAGGGACAGTTTTTGGTCAGAGAAGGTGAATTTTCTGCAACATTAATTAATTTATGTGCTGCTTTATTCGGTATTCTTTTTAAGTAGGAATTTTTCACTTGGTTTTCATGGTTAATAGTAAAGTGTGTCGTTTATGGTTGTGGACAATGGAAAGCGTTTTTGAGGCTTTCATTTTAAATGTCTTGCACTTAAAGTGAAGGCTTACCGGGAAGGTGCACGGCACGTGTTTGTTGATGTATGCTGTAATCTAATGTATGGCCTTAATTCACGTTCTGGCTGATAAGTAAGTCTGTATATAAACAGGAGGTAATAGCGCAGCTTAAGACACATGGGTTCGCTTTTAAGATTTAAAGCCTTCCGAAGCAAAAATTAGGGATTTCAGGGGGACGTCGGTCCTGGCAGTCCTGTGCATATTACAATGTATGTAAAGGTAGCTAGAAATATGTCTGGTCTGTTCAGAGAGTTATCTGTTGATGCACGTGACCGTTCTGTAAACGAATCAGTGACCGGAGACTTAAGAACCATCCGGCAAACTCTGAAACTGTTCGAACTGAAGCGGAATCCATGAGCATTGGACTCGATGCACTCCATAGTGACTGAGGTTTCAGTTTGCATCTCGCACTATCAGAACGATAACCTAAAACATCCATCCATTATCCAACCCGCTATATCCCAACTCCAGGGTCACGGGGGTCTGCTGGCGCCAATCCCAGCCAACACAGGGCGCAAGGCAGGAAACAAACCCCGGGCAAGCACACGCTAGGGACAATTTAGAATCGCCAATGCACTAAACCTGCATGTCTTTGGACTGTGGCAGGAAACCCACGCAGACACGGGAGAACCCGAACCCAGGTCTCCTAACTGCGAGGCAGCAGCGCTACCTGTGCTGCCTGACCTAAAACATGTAAAGTTTTTACAGTGAATAAATACACACAGTACACGTGGATGGCACCACTAGAAGAAAGTTTACTGCAGGAGTTGAATAGATGCAAGTAATTCAAATAAAATCTGTTGGGTCCGGAGCCTATAAGGGCAGCATTAGGGTCAAGGTAAGGGCCAAACGTGGGACAACACAGGCCTCATTGTCAGTTTAGAGTCGGCGACCCACTAGCTGTAAATATCCAAGGAAACCTGGACTAAGCTGAAGTAAATTATTTTAATCTATCAGTAGTTTAATAAGTAGATGGTGCCATCCAAAATGTATAAACTCATATTTTATTTTGTTTTACAGCGTTTCAGTATGTCTTCAATGAGTGTCCCCGTCATCGATGTGCAAAACAATAATTTTAAAGAGCTCTGGCCAGCCCTAACTTTGGCCATAAAGACTTCAACCTTTATAGCAGTTGACACGGTGAGTTTATTTTCTGGTATTTCTTTCACAGTTCGTGTGTTCGTGAATTAGCATGCTGGTGTGGAAAGAAGACTCACGTGCAACTCTGAGATTTGCTTTAGAAGGTGGAATCCGATAGTTCTTATTTAGGAGTTCTTTCATTTATTGTACTGAAATCCATATTTGTTTCTGTTTACCTGCTTCTGGAATGAGTGTGAAGATTAATAATTATTTACTGTATTTGGTTGAATGCTTTTTCCCACAGCAGCTTTTAAGATATGTTTACATTTACTTACTTGGCTGACATCTTTATCCAAAGCAGCTTAAAACATTTGAGATACAATTGCTTACATGTCTTTTGTTCTTCCAATAGAAACACAGGTGGGTGAAGTGACTTGTTCAGCATCACACAGTGTTAGTGGCGAGATTTGAACCCACAACCTCAGGGTTGGAAGTCCAAAGTCTTAACCACCGTGACACTCTCTGCCTATGTGTGTATTTTAACTGTATTATATATATATATATATATATATATATATATATATGGATGCAAAGGTCTCTGATATGGTTTGCAAATTAGTAGCTACAAATCCACAAAGTGAGAAACTAAGTCATGTATCTTAACATGTGTGACTCATTTTCTTCCTTTATTGATTTCTAGATACTAATATATATTCCTTACAGTTATGATTCAGATGCTGCTCCAGGTTAAAGAGTGGCAAGGCGTACTGTTAATTTTAAATATTTATTATACAACCCAGGAGTTTTTGTGTTAATTATTCTGAATTGTTTTACATTCTTAATTTGTTGCCGCTAAATCCAGCCATTTACAGAAACTAATACTTAATACAAGTGTAGTCTAATGCGGTCTGTTACAGGGTACACTCGCTGTTACTGGGCCTTTTTGAATTGCCAGCTTATCAAGCTTATATGTGTTTGGAGTGTAGGAAGAAAACTTGGCGAACCCCATGCAGATGTGGCCCTTTGTGCAGACTCCATGGTGAAAAGTAGGCAGGGACTGGAACCCAATCAGCTGGAGATGTGGTGCAGCTTTTTAAATAAGTTTTGATAACCTTTTACTTAATGAATTGTGCAATGTTTAATATGAAATTCTGCATTTGTTTAGCATACAATGGATAGTTTTGATACATCAGTCGAATAGTAGAATCTGAAATCTTCTTTTTTGAACAAAATATATTAAATTCTGCATCTGTTTCACAGAGTGGTGACGTGGTTGTCATAGCTGCTTCACACCTTCATGGTACTGGGTTCACATCTCAGCTTGGGAGGAGTTTGAATGGTCTCCACGTGTCTGTATTGGTTTTCTAACTGGGTACACTGGGGATTCCTCTCATGTCCCCAAGATGTGCTTGTTAGGTTAATCCTTGACTCTAAATTGGCCTGCTATGAGTGAGTGTTGGCGTTTGTGTGCATGTGTATTATGATGGATTTTCATCCTTTCCAGGTCTGGTTTCAGCCTTGTGCTGTCTGTCCTTTTTCACCTTTTATTAGATTATACATATAAAGAAAGGGTGAATGAATGAACAGTGCTTGTATGGTTGCTTTTTTGTACATTTATCTGTGAGTGAGTGCTATCTGCCCATTTTTATAAAACCTTTTTAATATGATTTTTGGCTTGTTGGTTATTCTTTCAACTTATTATAGGAAATAGTGATTTAGAAAGTACTATGGTTTAGTGATTAATGCTTCTGTCTCAGAGCTCAAACAGACTAGGGTATAATCTTGGCTCAGTCTCTTGGGAGTCTGCATATCGGGGTATTTAGTTTTTATCCCACATGCCAAAACATGTGAAAGATCGGTTCATTGGCATCTCTGAATTTACAGATAAGTGCACTCTACTCTGGACTGGCATATCTTCCATTGTTGGTCCAGCCTTTGTGGCCAGTGCTGGTCGGACTTCCCATTATCTTGCAATGGATGAAGTAATTTCAGAAGATAGAATAATTGATTTTCATCCTCCATGATAACTGAAATCAAATTGTGATCAAATTTAATTGGTAGTGTCATTGTACAGTGTAACTAATTTCAAAGAGCTATCTGGGGTCCTATCACAGTTCTTATCACTTTGTATTCATTTTTATTTACTCCGCCTCTTTTAATGTGCACTTGCTTTAATAATTTGCCGCTGAATCTGACTAAGCAAGTTTCTTATTTTCTTGAAGGAGTTAAGCGGCTTGGGGTCAAGGAAGGCACTTCTAGCACAGTGAGTACATTAGACAATAATTAACTATTATCAATACACTTTTTTTTTCTTGATATAAATTGCAAAGCGTGGTTTATTTACAAATAAATTAATTGCTCCTGCTGCCTAATTCTGAAATCTTGAGAGGCAGTTTTAAATATTTGACTTTTGCAAAAAGGAAAAAGTGAGGGTGTAGCATAATTTCTTCATAATTTTGTATTTACGTTTTTTTTTTGGTTTAAAAGTAAGTCATGATAATATATGCTGCTTTTTTATACATGTGTAGTAGACATGAAAAATGGTTAAAATGTTTTTTCCTTTTTTTTTTTTTGGTGGGTTTATCAGACTAATTAGAGTTTGCAGTTTAAAAGCACTGTTTGCTTTTGAAGGTGTGGTGGATTAAAGAGAGATCTGATATATCTGACCACCTTAAGCAACACCTCTTGTCTACTCTGCAAGTAAGCTACAATGTTTTCTGTAAACAACATAATGCTGAAAAATAAATAGAAACAACATTTTGGTTGATGAATGTTTAATGACTAAATTTTTCTCATCTCTATCTTTTCATTTTCATTTTAATAAGGGAATCTTTGGAAACTTTCACTATTGATTGCATGTAACTAGAGTTTTTTTTTTTTTTTTGATGGTATACTATTACGATTACTTAAATGGTATTTAATTCAATAGACAATGATTTAGAAATGAAGGAAACCTGCAGGAGAATGATCGCACTAACAGGAGAGCAAGTGCTTAAATCTTGTTAATTGTTTGGTTAATGTGCACCTTATTTAATATGCACTGGATTCAGTTTTACAATTATTTTCCTAGTCCAGTTTACTTGGCTCAAGATGGCTTAATGCTTTGTGCTAAGTGCTGCTGATAAAGGCAACTGCTCTCTGTGACACTGAGCTGGATAAACCAGCGTTAAGTGGATGGATGGATACTCATTCCTTGACTCTAAATGAACATTTTTAATGTGGTAACACTGGTGTTACTAAATTCTGGAGGACAGGAGTAGTAGTTTAAATGCCAAAAACATAAGCTAAAATATAACTTATCAAAACATTTTCAGAATTAATTTTACTCAATCATTCACCCTAGTACCATAATTTGAAATTTCTTTCATATTCTTTGATGCTTCATTATTGCTTAGAAATTACTTCAGAGTCCCAGAGGTGTATGCAGTGACTTTTTTCCACAAATTCACAAAAAAGAAGTTTGTACAACTCAAACTACTATAACGTATCCATATGATTAAACTGAAAAATGCTGAGTGATTAAAGTTTGTTTCTTCAGTAGCACATCCACTTAAGGATTAGACACAATAAATTAAAGCGGCCTGTTTCAGAAAGTACTGCCAAGTCTGAGCATCTTTAATTTGAGTACCTGAATGTTGCTCATTGATAGCTCTCAAAGGTAAACTTGCCTTAAATTACTACAGTACAAAGCAGTTGGACACAATTTCACATTCTTACATAGCAATCTTTACTGTGCTGGAAGGAGGTCTGAATCAAGGATGTTTTTATGGTGGTTGATATCTGTTGTACAATTTATGACTATGTGAAAGCTGTTATGTTGTCACAAGAAACATTGAAACTGTTTGTTTTATAGAAGTTCCTGGTTTGAACTCCTGTTTGGTTATCCGCATAGGTTATATTAGAATTTATTTTTCCTGGTACAAGACTGCCTTCTTCATTCAGTTAAAAATTGGCAAAACAATATAAAATAATTTTAATGTTCAGTCCAAAATTTAGCTAAGCATTCTTTGTTGTCTTTAACGTGAAACCTATGTAACTGATCAGCTTAAAAGATAAAAAGCAAAGCTTGCCAGCTGGCTTTATCACTTCAGTTTGTTTGACAAACACTGGTAATCACATGGGTGCAACCAACTAACCAACTGAACAATAACAAGCCTTGAATTTTGATTGCATATTTCCAGCCCTGGTCTAACAGAAGATCTGAAATAGAAATTAGGGTTACTGAGTGTGGAGTGAAAATGTAAATAGTGTCATATAGATTGTGAAAGGTAAGTTAAATGAGGATTCTAACTCAGAATGTCAAAACTGTATTCTTGGAGACCTAGAGATTGTTAAACATCTTTGCTTAATGATAAAGTCAAATAAAATGCTAACTAACATGTCAAATATAGGCAATTTCACACTAGAAGTATGTATCACCTTTTTATATTCATGTTTGCAAATTGACAAGCGAGTAGCATACGATATCTTGCAGTTGAGATAGTCTGCTGTAATTGAGTTTTTATATCATTTAACAATGATCGTTTTTGGTTACTGGGAAAGTGAAATTTAAGTGACTGCTTGTATGTACCGTGTATACTCGCATACAAGTTGGGTCGTCAAACACAAAAAATCAATTATAAAATCAGATCCAATTTATATGCCCATTCAAAAATCTGACAATTTATTTTTTTTTTATACATCTTCTTGCTTCCTCCAATCTCACATCAGTTTCTCAGACACATTGAATTTTGTTGCAACAGCACAGTTACCAATTTCTTTCACCACTTTTAATTTTAAAACCAGCTTCATATTTTCTTCTGATCAAACGCTCCATCGTAAATAAGGGATGCTCTTACAATAAAGGTGTATGCGGGAGTGAGATACAAAAAACATAACAGTCCAAACGTCACTTTGGAATAGTTTGGGTGTTATCATATGGTCATGTAGGCACAATACATTAAAAAAAAAAAGGGCAGTGTGCTCCTTGGTTACTTTCTCAGGTGGCTGCTGGCATATCATAATCTCTTGGACCAAAAGCTTGCATTTTTTCCACATTCGAATTTTACGACTGACATTATAAAATACTGGAAATTATACGGTAAAATCAAGCCCTGACTTATCCGCGGGTGAACTTAAACACTTGTATATACGGTATTTTTTTAAACCCATTCCTCAATTTAAATGCTTATTCTAAAACGTTTTTGATTAGATCCTGCCAGGATTTGAAAATGGGTTTTTTTGTACTGATCCTATAAGTGAGAATTTGATTTTTTCCAATTTCAAATGGTATATAACATCAGTTACTCACTGAGTTAAAAGAAGTGAGTTAGGATTCTTCCAGTTGAGCAAGAGAAGTCTACATGCCAGTAGGTGTAGTAAGGGCAGTTACAGTTAGTTTGCCCTTCTCCACTTTATGCCCATCTGGGGGTACACCAAACACAGCTGTTAGTGGATTAGGTGGGATTGCGACACAAAGGCTGTCTGGAAGGCATTTAAAGATTTTGGTCCAGAATGACGTTAATTTGGTGCGCACCCAAAACATGTAGCCCAGTGAAGCTGGAACTTGATTGCAACATTCCCAGGTTGGATCTTGCACTGGAAACATTTTGGACATTTTAAAACGAGACAGATGTGCTCGATATATAATTATAAGTTGAATAACTGTATGCTTTGCGCGTATGGAGCTCGAGTGAATTCTCTGCATTGCTACTTTCCACTCCTTTTCTCAGATATTGAATGAGAGATCCTTTCCCATTGTACTCTTGGATCTTTGAAAGGGAGGGACTGTAAAATGTTTTTTTATATATTATGGAGATGCTGTCTGAGTCCTCAAGACTGATCAATATTTTTTCTGGAATAGAGGTAAGTGGAAGGTGGGGAAATTGGGCAGGTTTTGCTTAACAAAGTTTCTAATTTGAAGTCAGTGAAAGAAATGTGTTGCTGGAAAGTTCAATTTGGAGTGTAATTGTTCGTAGGATGCAAAGACGTTGTCTATGTACAGATTTCCAAGTAATTTATTCCCAAATGTTTTCCAGACATACGTACATTTGAGACAGTGGAAAAAAGTTTTTCTCGTGCACAGAATACTTCCTACGTTGGTTTCATATTCTGAGTGAAGCACAATTGAGTTGTTAGTATATTGGCGATGATGCGGTGGGTTGGCACCCTGCCCAGGATTGGTTCCTGCCTTGTGCCCTGTGTTGGCTGGGATTGGCTCCAGCAGACCCCGTGACCCTATTTGGATTCAGCGGGTTAGAAAATGGATGGATGGATATTGGCGATGACTTGTACTTGTATCTTTTAATAGTAAAATAAAAATGGAATATAAATAATTGAATATTTGAGCAATGATAAGTGAGTGCAGGTTGCTTAGGAGAACCCAGATTAGAAGTCATCTTGTTGATAGGTAGTTCATTTTACAATATGCATTTAACATTTTTTTTATTGTAGGGCTCATGTAAATACAGCATGTGACTGCATGCTTTTTTACTTCACAGTAGTAAATATCACTTTAGGAAAGCAATATATCACTAGAGAAGACCTGATTCACTTTAACTGGTTTTATCTCTTTTGCATTTTGTCTCCCTTCTAAGCAGATTTATTTAAAAGTATAATTAGTATAATTTATTATTGATTGCTGCATTGTAATGAACTCCAACAGCTGCTTTGATTTGATAAGAACTTTCAAGACATCCTAATTAAGTACAGTTTCAGAAGAGGTAGATGAATATGATGCCATATCTTGCAGAGGTATCTGAATTCAGTGGGCTTTTACTGTCACTGTTTGTGATTCTAAAAACATACCAAGAGAATTAAATAAACATACCTTTAAGCAATATGAGGAAAATGGAGTCCACAGAACAGTCCATATGAATATAGACTACACAAAGTTCACACAGATGATGCTGTAGCTTGAAATTCAGCTGAACTCAACTGCATTCTGTTAGTGTGCCATCTAAGATTTTTAATGGACTGACTAAAAAAGCATTACAAGGGTCATACATGGACAAGTTTAAATTTCAGTTAGAATACATAGTTTTGAAAATATGCAAGTGTTGTGTTTTATTTATATTCAAAAACTAACAGTTGGAACTTGGTTCATCAGCCATTTCACCTGTGATATCAAATTTCCAAAGTACTGATACTAGTTTGGCAGTTTTAAAAGACTAATTATACAAAGGTAATAATTCAAAATCATACCAACATTTATTTATAAAGCACAATTTTAAAACACCATGAGTGTAAAACCAATGTGCTGTATGGTAAAATAAAAACAAATATCAATAATAAATCAGTAAAACAAAGTATACAAATTACATAAATACTAAAACAAGTTAAAAGAACTGATTAGAAGATAAACAATTTACAGAAAAACAATGGATATGAAAAAATTAATACATCTATACTAATAAAAGGCAAAGCCCTCAATGACTGACTGACTACTTCACTCACTCCTAATTCTCCATCTTCCCGTGTAGGTAGAAGGCTGAAATTTGGCAGGCTCATTCCTTACAGCTTACTTACAAAAGTTAAGCAGGTTTCATTTAGAAATTCTACGCATAACGGTCATAACTGAATCCTACTTACATACATATATACGACCATAGCCTGCAGTTCGGTTGCCGTGTAAAGCAGAGTTGCGTCCCCCATACCCACGCCTCCCAGAGTTGGCTGCCTGCCTATATTGCGCCCCCATACCCACGCCTCCCATGTAATTGAGTGCCTGCCCATATAAGGCCGTCCGTCAGCAGCAATGCAATAGACATGCTGCCGCTACGAGGCGTTTGTCATCCCTAAGACGAATACGATATTCGCAAAATACAAGTTTAGTGAGAAGACGCAAGGTATAAACGTGACTTTTGATCACTTTGAAACAGAATTAAAATTGCTGGTGAAGGACTGTGCTTATGCAAACGAAGTTGAGATGGTCAGGGATAGAATAGTGTTTGGCAGTTTTGGAGAAACTTTTAAGTGCCGGGTCTGAGCTAACATTAAATAAAGCCATGGACATTGCAAGATCGCACGAGATAGCACAAACACAGCTCAGAACCTTCGATGCATGTACTCTGAGCGGCTCACGTGAACCGACTGTGAACGCAGTACGCAGACAAAAAGCAAGAGCTCCTAAGAGCGCTGAACAAAAAACGCATTACACAGTTGAGAAGGCAGCAAAAGAATATGAAGCGAGTGACGCATACAAGCATATTCATAAGTGCAGCTACTGCGGAAACAAAGCACACAGTGGAAAAAGTCAATGTCCAGCTAAAGGAAGACAGTGTACAAATTTGTGGTAAATTGAACCACTTCACTAAAGTTTGCAGGACTGGGAAAGGTAAACCAGTACATGCAGTGTGTGATGTCTCAGATAAAGATGAAGATGAGCTGTTTATTGATGCAGTAAGAAAGGAACAACCCTCTGAATCTGAAGAAGCCTTTGTAGACATATCAATAGGAAAGCAAGGTGTAAAGCTTAATTTTAAATTAAGTTCACTGACACGCTGCCGCTAAATATTCGCAGGCAAATCCACAACTAAATACAGGGAATGCCTGTTAAACATCTTAGATTCACGAGTACTGATTTGGGTAGTGAACACTTCGATGAATGAAACCTGTTATCTTTACAACGGTTGACAAACACGGAATGTAACTTGAACACAACACATCCTCCAAATACGAACCTGATTGAAAGAAATAATGATAATCAAGTCCTTGATGACAGTAACACTCATAACAGTCACAAAACAATTACATTGACAATCATGTTACGTTATTTTTAAAATGTTTCCTTTTCTTTTTCATAACTTCTTTAACACACTACTTCTCTGCTGCGAAGCGTGGGTATTTTGCTAGTTATTAATAAAATTGATACCAGTTACTCATATACAGTTAAAAGTATTTGAAAACAAGTGTGTTTTAAGTCTAGATTTAAACATTTGAATTGAAGAAGCTGACCTAATTTCAATTGGCAGAGCATTCCATAACTTAGGTGCTAGAACTGCAAAGGCACGATCACCCCTTGTTTTCATCTTAGACTTTGGTATAACCAACAATTGCTGTTGAGAGGAACGTAAGGAGTGGACTGGTGTGTATAGAACCGGCAACACCATTTAACGACTTCTAAACCACAAGTAAAATTTTAAAATGAATCCTAAATTCAACTGGGAGCCAATGAAGCGAGGCTAGAATTGGAGTAATGGACACAACTTTCTGAGACCCAGTATAAGAAAACGAGCAGCAGCATTCTGAACCATCTGCAGCCGAGAAAGATGAGATTTACTGATTCCAGAATAAAGTGAATTACAATAATCGAGGCGCGATATAATAAAAGCATGGCATACCTTCTTCAAATCAGAGTGCCCCAGAAACGGTTTGACTCGAGTAAGCAGTTTAAGATGAAGAAAGCAGCTCTTAACAATGGACAAAATCTGTTTATTAAAATAAAGATCAGAATCAAGGATAACCCCAAGATTTTTGACTTGGGGTTTACAAAACCCAGCTAATGAGTCGAGCTGATCCCTGATAGCCCCATCAGAAGCCATTGGTCCAAATACAATAACCTCAGTCTTATTCTGATTGAGATTCAAAACATTTACGGCCATCCAATGTTTGACCTCATCATAACATTCGTGTAGTGACTTTAAGGACTCATTAGTCATAGGTAAATAAATCTGGCTGTTGTCAGCATTAAAATGAAATGAAATATCATATTTGTGAAATATGGACCCAAGGGGTAGCAAATACAAAGAAAGTAACAAAGGACCCAGAATAGAGCCCTGTGGAACACCATATTTCAAATGAGCAGTAGTGGAAAGTACAGACTTGTTACCAACAGAAAAGGTCCTATTTGTGAATGATTTAGCTTCACTGTTAAGCCAAGGTGCACACTTGGATTTAGCACAACAATCTCTTAAAGGAGCAACAGTTTCCAGGGTAGTTAAACAGATAGAATTAAACATGGACACAATGACATCAACACCACCGTCCGTGTCTACCCCAAAAAGGCGAGTTGATGCAACACTGAAAAGTGATGCAAAATTATTCACAGCCTCATCATTTGAAAATCAAGCACAACATCTCAGTAGAATGGTATGAGCAGGTGAGGTATGTGGAGCTAGAGACATATCAAATAAAACAGGATAGTGGTCAGAAAAAGAGACCTCTCGTATCTCTATATTCCTTAACTCAATACCATGGATTAATACAAGGTCCAGTGTATGGCCCTCTTCATGTGTGGGTGCATTAACAAGCTGTTCAAAATTAAATGAATCAATAAGAGCCAAAAAATCATTTACCATTGGCTTGCCAGGGCAGCAAACATGAATATTAAAATCCCCAACACTCAAACATTTATTATAATTTGAAATAAATGAAATTCTAAAATAAAATCTGTATTTACCTTCAGAGGTCTGTACACAACTGCACAAACAAGTAATTCACCATTAATTTCATAAAGTTGAGCTTCAAAACTTGAGTATAGCTCCACATCTAAGTTTTTACAAATAAAACCATTTTTAAAAATAGTAACAAGACCTGGGTGAATTTAAGAAATTACAACTCGGGGCTACCATCTGAGTAAATGCACTGAGGTTGGTTCCATGAATCCAGGTTTCTATAATCAAAAAAAGTCCAGATTATTGTTTGTGAAAAAGTCATTTAATACAAAAGTTTTATTTATCACAGACCTGGCATTGATCAATGCCATCTTACAGGGGGTAAATTCTTCTGCCAGTAAAGTATGCTGATCCAGTTGGCAATGATTAGAAAAATTTACCCCTGGTGAGAAAGCCGGCACGCAACACTGTCGCCAAGTTAGCCCAGAAAATTTAACAGGAGCCTCGGATGTTGACCAGTCGGGTCCCAGCCGGACAGGAGAATAATCTGGATCAAAAACAAGCCTCAGGCTTCGAGGTTTAAGTTGGCAATCATATTCACAATCTACCCACGATAAGCAGGTTAACGATTGAACAGTCACAAGCCTTCGAGACTTGACCAAAACTCCAGCCTGGCAGCCCCTTCGACGCCTCTTCTTGCGACGCCGGTGAAAACTCGTCATCTCAACCAGAGCATGCGGGTCGACCAAACCTCTTACTATATTACTTGACGCCACCGGAAGTGGGAAATAAACACAACAGGGTCTTGCCAAATTAAATTCCAGGACAACAGGTCGAATGTCTAGAAGTGTCTGCTGATCATAGGTCAACACAGAAAAAATAAAATGAAATTGAAAAATCAAAAATAATAAACACAACAGGCTAAAACGAAAACACAGACCAAACTGACGGCAAGCCATTAACATCGGCGCCATCTTTTTGTTGCTTTACCTTGTAAAATGCTACAGATTATTTGATCGAGATCTGTCAAGAGCTTTAAAGAATATTATGTGATTTTTGTAAGTTAAATTTTACAATTTTCCCCTTGGTGTTTAATTTCAGTAATTTAGTTTCACAGTTAACCTGTGATCTCACTAAATCGGTTTAGTCCATTTGCGATTACTAGAGTTACTCTTTAATACTTGTCTTATTGCTTTTTCATTTTTTGTATTTTTAATTTATTTATTGATTTTATTGAGAAAAATTAGCATTTCACCACTGAACAGAGGAAGCACTAAAATGCAGTTTAGGAATTTTGTACCATTTAAATACAATAAAGTGTAATTTAATGTTTACTTTAGATCCGTTGAAGATCGATACAAAGCAATATGCCAAGCTGCCCGAACACGCTCAGTTTTATCCTTGGGAATCGCTTGTTATAAAAAGCTCTTTGACAAGGTAAATGGATAAAGATTCTACTAAATGAATGTATTGCACTATTTTATTAGCAGGACCCATGTGCATTCACCTCACTTTCCCCGCAATATTGTTTTTCCTTATTAAGCATTCTTGGACCCTGGATATTCCTGTAAACATTTTTAAAGTATCCCAAAATTGAAGTAACATGTCTCTTTATATGAAACCCTCCATTCTCTGAATGTCCCTCAACTGTCTTTTCATTGTTTTTTTTCCTAGGCACCTCATACATACCTGGTACAAATTTATAACTTGACTCTGCTATGTATGGAAGACTATGTCATTGAACCTCAGTCAGTGCAGTTCTTGGTACAGCATGGCTTTGACTTCAATAAACAATACTCCCAAGGCATTCCTTATCACAAGGGGAATGACAAGGTAAAGGCACTTCCTTTTTCAATAGTGTTGACTTTTTTCATTATATATATATATATATATATATATATTTATATATTTTTTTCTTTTATTCTCAGTTACTTGTTGTGCCTTTCAATGTCTTTGTGTAGTCTGCACATTTATCTCCAGTCCGTGTGAGTTTTTGCTGTGGTGCTGCTCTCAAATTTCAGACATGTTAGATAAATTGGCCTGTTGTGGGTGTGCTCTTGAGTGAACCTAGCAATGAACTGCTACCCTGCCTTTGACTGATTCATGCCTTGTACCAGATGCTGTTGGGATAGACTTTAGCTCTATCTCTGTATTTTCTCTTTATCACTCATTCTGGTAATATGTTACATAGAAGATATGGCATATGGAGCTGTTTTCTTCAAGTGGCATGTATTTCTGTATAATGAGTATCACAGCACCATTTATTTATACAAAGGATGTAGCTCAAAATGCTTTAAAAGATTTCAAAAATAGTTAAAAAAAAATAGTATTAATAAAAAAAATCAATATGTACTCAAATAATATAAATGAGGGGAACTTATAGGTTCATTTTGTAAGTCTCTAAAGATGAGTATGAAGATAGGGTCAGATATCTGGGGAGGACAAAAAAATCAAAATGCAAAGAAGACTTAAAAAAAACAATCTGCAGGAGTTAAGAGGCTAAAGGACAGCCCCGTCTCACTAAGCATATTAATAACAAATGTACTTAAGTCATTCCTTTATTGTCATTTTAGGCTTTATTCCAGAGCACTGCTTCTTGACCTTTTTTCTGTATTGGCACACTTTTTGTAACCAAAACATCCCAAGGCACATCTTTGGCTTGCAGTGTCTCAACAGTCCATAAATAAAAAAGTAATCCAAAAAAAGAAGTAATTAGTGGAGATTAAAATCCAAATAATCCATTAAAACAACTTTAAAATGCCACAGGCAGGAGTTTGTCCTTAAAAATCAAGTCCCGGGTGCTTCCCTTTTAAAATGGATATCTTCCTGATTTACCCAGCTCAGATCCTGCAACCTGGAGAGATGTCAAACCAACAGGCAAGCGGACTTTCTTTCACATGTGTGGGTCCCTGCTGTCCCATGGCTTTAGCAAGAATCCCATTCCAGATCCAGGCTCAGGTCCCTATTGACAATGGCTCTAATAGGGCATGCCATCTCCCACTGCCTTCCCAGACTTGTGTTGCAAGTTGCACCATTCAGCACCACATCACTCTGGATCCCAACAACTCGGCCAGAGTGATTGACTCCACACAACTTTCCTGAGGGCTCTCCTCACAGCCGCATGCTTTCTCTCTCTCTCTCTCTCTCTCACTCCCACCGGCACTCTCACTCCTCCCACTGTCCACCTCCTCCCCCTTTAACCTCCATTTGTTGTTTCTTTTTTCCTTTTGTTTTTTAATCTCTCCCCATTCTCCTTCCGATCCTTGTGCCGGCTCCTCCTTATATGCCACCATGGGCGGAGCGCCTCAATCATTTGGGCCTATGGAATTAGAATATTTAGGTATGGAATTATCTGAATCTGATATCGAGGTGCATTCATGAGTATTCCATAATGAATAAAAAAGATATTTACTGTTTTTTTTGGTTCATCTTACAGGTTTGTAGTAAAACTAGACTAAAATTCACTAAGGCTGCCAAAATAAACAAAACTGTTTTATGAAGGTGGTTACTATTTTCATGAAAAGTTCATTTTCCCCATCTTGTTGATTTATTATTTTGGTTATGCCGGTAGTGATTACTCAAATATTAATAAAATACAGTACTCCGACACATTCTTAGTATTTAAAATTACTAGTTTTGGTAAATTTTGTATTTCTTTTTCATTGTCTTTTAGGGAGGAGATTTGCATAACCACACCATAAGAGCCCTATTTTTAGAGGTGATTCGAGCCCGCAAGCCCCTCATTCTTCACAATGGCCTAATCGATCTAGTTTTCCTCTACCAGTGCTTTTATGCTCATCTGCCTGAACATTTGGGCACTTTTACTGCTGATCTTTCGGAGATATTTCCTGCTGGAGTGTTTGACACAAAATATGCATCAGAATTTGAGATGCGGTTCACTGCTTCCTACCTAGAGTATGTCTACAAAAAATGGTATGTGATTTAATTTTGGTAATGTTTCTTTAGCATTATAAATTTTTCTTTTGTATTTTAAGTCTTTTCTAGATTTTTGAAAACTGCTGTTTTTGTTTAAGGACTTGTGGTTTTTTTTTTTTTTTTTAATCATTGTTATTTTGTGATGCCATTTTGCAGACTCCTTGCCATATCCTGCCACCCAGAAGTCATATCATTCGAAGTTAATGGCGTGAAACTGTTTAAATTGCATCACTCTGTTGTCCAAGTTTGTAGATATACAGTCATGTGAAAAGGACACACCTGGGAAATTATTGACTTTAACAGAATATTTGAACAGGCAAAAAGTATATCTTCATGCAGTTAGTGCCTACAGATGAAGGTAATATGCATGAAACTGACATGGTGTATTGACTCTCATAATTTAAATTAACAGAAATGCTGATTTGACAGATGGAAGACTTAAGGGTATGCCTACATTTACAACCTTTTCAGATCCGTAAATTTAAAATGAGGTGTTCCAGTTTAGGTGCCAGTGATGACAACCTCCATACGAAGTATACAGGTGGAACCTGTCCTATTTAAATTACAGATACCTAGAATCTGATGTTGTCTTTGCTATTGGCTTGTGTGAAGGTCAAAAGAACTCCCCAAAGCCCTCAGAAAGAAGGTTGTGAATGTCTCGGAGTCTGGGAAGGAATTTAAAAAGACTGCCAAATTATTTGAAATCAGTCATTCTACTGTAAGGAAAATCAATTACAAGTGGTGTAGATTTCAAACAACTTCTAATTGGTCCAGGGCTGGCCAGCCAGGCAAGATCAGCCCATGAGCTGACCATTTAATACTAAAAGAAGTCTCCAAGAACCCCAAAAATGTATTGTGGGTTCTGCAGGTAATTTGCAGCAGATGGTATCCAATGTGCATGTATCTACAATCAGATAGAGTCCGTACCGATTTGACCTGCATGTGAGGTGCACCAGGGAAAAGTTAGAGCAAAACTACAGTGTGACATTGAGCATGTAGCAGCGACCAGGCCTTTAAGAACAATGCACTATGAACTGTTGAATCAAAACTAGTTCGGTACAAACCAAAGACAACTGTTCAGGAGAACCTCTTAACAGCTGTGAAACATGCTGGTGGGAATGTTATGATATGGGATTGCTTTGCTGCCTCAGGGCCTGTACAGCTTGCAGTCATCGAGTCAAATATGAATTATACACCATATCAAAGTATACCTGTGTGAGACATTCCGTAAAAGGAGGAGTGGTCAAAAATGTTAATCAAAATGCGTAATTAGTGGGCTGTTATGCAAAAACAAGGACTGTACAAGAAGTATTTTCTGCTAATTGGTGCAATGTCAACTTCAGAGGCCAGTTATATATATATATATATATATATATATATATATATATATATATATATATATATATATATACTGTATACACACTACCAGTAAACCCCCGATTCTCTAAAGAATCACAAATCCAAGAATGGCAATCACTTTCTGTTGCCTCCGATCTTTAGAAGGATGAAAAATCATGGAGGTTGGGAGCATCCTGGAAAAGTTTGTATTTAATTAAATAAATATATTTGTACTAAAATTAACCAATTTATTAAAACTAAAATTGAAATTTAATTGTTATATCATTTAAGCCCCAAAATGTCTTTGAGTTGCTGCACTCATAAGTAAAAAAAATATCGGAGTGCAAAGGTTTAAATGAAGTAAATTGGAAACAAAAAATTCATAAAATGGTAAATTCAAAATCATTCATCAAAAATTTCCTTATAAACAACATTTTTGGAAAAGATGGTTTCCTGTCCTTGAATCGGCTCTCCCTGGTATGGAGTAGTTAAAACATTCACTTTAACGTCACACGAATGCCGGACTCATTCATAAAGTTGTCCATGTCCAAATACAGGCTCAGATAGGTAAATCCCTACTTTCTCCATGGTTTGTCCTTGGGATTTGTTGATCGTCATGTTTAAATATGTCACCATGGCAACTTGTTGGCGTGCACACTTTACCGCAAGTTTACTTTACAGGTTGTGTTGTGTTGTTTGGGCGCCACCTACTGACTCTGGGATGCTGCTGGGTTTGACTCTGGGGCGCTGTGCGCATGTGCTTTCGGCGCCACCTAGTTCTCCGATGGTGACGGCGGTGGATTCGCAAGCTGAAGTGACCATGGTGGCTGATCCCAGCTTGGAGATCTACATTAGTAAACAAAGGTTGCATATGTGGTGGTGTGTGTGTTCGCGTTCGGGCGGCAACTGTATTGTGCACGGCTTGCTTCTGGCCTCTGTACATATGTACAACCTTGGTTTAGTAATGTAGATATTGCCAAAGGTATTGGAACACCTCTCCAAATTATTGAATTCAGGTGTTCCAATCACTTCCATGGCCACAGGTGTATTAAGTACCTAGGCATGCAGACTGCTTCTACAAACATTTAGGAAAGAATGGGTCACTCTCACTCTCAGGAGCTCAGTGAATTCAAGCGTGGTACCGTGGTAGGATGTAGGATTGAACAACAGCAACTCGGCCACAAAGTGGTAGGACATGTCAAGTCATAGAGTGGGTGGGGACAGTGCATGCTGAGGCGCACAGTGGGCAGAATTCGCCAACTTTCTGCAGAGTCAATAGCCACAGACTTCCAAAAGCTCAAGAACTGTGCGTAGAGAGCTTCATGGAATGGGTTTCCATGGCCGAGCAGCTGCATTCAAGCCTTACTTCACCAAGTGCATTGCAAAGCGTTGGATGCAGTGGTGTAAAGCACACCGCCACTGGACTCTAGAGCAGCGGAGAAGTGTCCTCTGGATTGACAAATCAGGCTTCTCTATCTGGCAGTACTAATGGACAAGTTTGGCGGCTGCCAGGAGAATACTACTTGCCTGACTGCATTGTTTCATGTGTAAAGTTTGGTGGAGTGGGATTTTGGAGTCGGGTTGTTTTTCAGGGGTTGGGCTTGACCCCTTAGTTCCAGTGAAAGTAACTTGTCCATTTTGGACAATTTCATGGTCCCAATTTTGTGGGAACAGTTTGGGGATGGCCCCTTCCTGTTCCACTATGATTACACACCAGTGCACAAAGCAAGGTCTATAAAGAAATGGATGAGCGAGTTTTGTGTGGAGGAACTTGACTGGCCCGAACAGAACCCTGACCTCAACCAGATAGAACACCTTTGGGATGAATTAGAGCGGAGACTGCGAGCCAGGCCTTCTCATCCAACATCAGTGCCTGAACTCACAAATGCTCTCCTGGAAGAATGGTCAACAAGTCCCATAAACACACTCCTAAACCTTGTGGAAAGCCTTCCCAGAAGAGTTGAAGCTGCTATAGCTGCAAAGGGTGGGCCAGCTCCATATTAAAGTCTTTGTATTAAGAATTGGATGTCATTAAAGTTCATGGGTGTGTGTGAAGGCAGGCGCCCCAATACTTTTGGCAAATAGTGTATATTCTTTGCAAGAAGGTCGACTGTTTGCCTGTTTAGATATGTTAAAGTCAACAGTTTCCATGGGGTGTACGTACTTTTTCACATGACTGTATCTTAAAGACTTTTGTTTGTCTTTGTTCTTCGATTCGGAGTTATACTTTTTGGCTTGATTTTTTTTTTTCTGAGTTAGATTATCAAACCAAATATGTAAAACAAAAATCAATCTTCTATCCTTTTGGTTTTCACTCCTGCTTATGTTTTTTTCATTTGCTGAATTGCTTTTGTATCAAAGTAGAAAAGTAAGAACTCCTATATTTATTGTGAGATCACTCCTGTCCTACAGGAAAGCTCCATCTAGATTTACTACTTTATTTCATGATAATGAAATAATTCCATCCATCATCCAACCCGCTATATCCTAACTACAGGGTCATGGGGGTCTGCTGAAGCTAATCCCCAGCCAACACAGGAAACAAGGCAGGAAACAAACCCCAGGCAGGGTGCCAGTCCAACGCAGGGCGCACACACACGAAGAACACGCTAGGGACAATTTAGGATCGCCAGTGCACCTAACCTGCATGTCTTTGGACTGTGGGAGGAAACTGGAGCACCCGGAAGAAACCCACGCAGACACGGGAGAACATGCAAACTCCATGCAGGGAGGACCTGGGAAGCGAACCCGGATCTCCTAACTGCGAGGCAACAGCGCTACCACTGCGCCACCGTGCTGCCCAGGAAATAATTTAATATGCAAATTCCAAGTAGCAGAAAATCATTATGAAAAGAATAATATTTTTTTGTTTTTATTTCATTGTGTTTAAATACAACAATAATAAATGGTATGAACAATAAGTACATGCTTGAAACCCTTTCATATCTCTAATCACCATTCCTCAAGATTCTTTTCAACTATTAGGGCAAGGTAGTTGCCCACTTGATGGCATGACAAACAATATAAAAATATTAACATTTGTTGGTTTTAAGTTGTGGGTTATTTCTTTATGTAGATTTTATAGTTGAAAATATTTTTACAAAAGCCAGAATTCTGCATAGGAAGACATTTTAACAATGAAATAGATGTCTGTGTACTCCTGTAATATTTTTGAACATGTGTTAGCTCATAGCCAAAGCCAAGAATGGCAATATATTTCACAAATCTCTGTAATGGGCAGGAACTGCCGCCAAGGCTGCCTCCTGGTTTTGCTCACTAAGTTTCTAGGATAGTCAATGACTTCAAGGAATTTCTATGGGTAAACTGACTTACTGTATTTAAAAAAAAAAAATGAAAGGATGAATAAAGAAATCAAAATATAGCAGGAGTCTGTTTCACAAACATGGCTGTAGATGTTTTCCTTCTTAATTGAATTTTGCAGAATTTTAACTTCCTGTTTATAAAAGGTTTACTTTCTGTATATTGTCAGCAAGCGAGAAAACTGCAAATTAGCAAGTTTGGGTGGATCCAAGCCATACCTGTCTCTGGAGTTCTGCAGTTACACTGAGAGACAGCTCTCTTATGTTGACTTTCGACACTGCACTGAGGAGCACGAGGACAATAAAAGTGGAGAGGGTGCATCACCTGCTGTCTGTCCAAGATTCTCGGTAAAAACGCTGCTACTTTATTTTGTGATACCAGAATGTTCTTAAAATGTTTTCATGGGGTGAGGCTATTTTAAAGGCATCCTATTTAAAATGTCAACAGTTTCCCGTTAGAATAGCTTTTGCAAAGACAATTAACACATCACAGGGACAAACATTTGAAAAAGTTATTTTATCTAATAGAGACAAAGACACGAAATTCAGTCACGGGCAGTCATACATTGCGTTTTACAGTAAAAGTTTAAAAAGTATTTGTGTGTTAATTACAAAGCCAAACAGAACGAAATCGTATTACGCAACGAATAACTCTTAACGCAACATAAAACATAATTTACTTTCAAATTATTGTTTTACGATTTTTTAATATGGTTTATTACTCACTATAATGTAAAATATTTCTATTATGCATATATAACAATTCCCATGAAAATGGCAATCTGTTTAAATTGTACATCTGCATCCCCATATGCCAACGGCAGAACTGCAAAGAGGCTAGCACGTAGCGCAGGCCTAGGGGTTGGCGAGTGTACGTG
>NC_053167.1:91940106-91955537 GCF_016835505.1 Polypterus senegalus | reverse complement strand
ATCATGATCGTAAACATTTACACACTTCCAATTCTTGATGTAAAACGTTTACCAAATTTATGGGATTTTAGCATCCCTAGTAGAAAGCTGAAGCATTCACAAGATACTTTGTGAAGGACCGAGGTTTTATGAAGCACCGTCACATTCACCCAAAAGAAAAACTGGCTAGTACTGTCTAATGAAATCAACAGGACTGTTTTCTTTACATGCACCCTATAAACAACGGCATGCAAAATGTAAGCACTTCATACTTGCTGGCACTGTGCTTGGCTTTGTCCAGACAAATATAAATAATCTGGACATGATCTGCAAAATATCTCCATTAGCAAAAGAAACTTATCAGTATTAACAACATCTCGATCTTCATATATTGCTTCTTTGACATCGGTGGCCCAATCTGGCAAGCAAACGGAAATTTAATAAATAATTTGTTGTGAAAATAGTAGATAAATAGTTTTTCTTGAAAGTACACAGACTACAATTAGGCCCCACAATGAATATACTCAAATGTGGATTAAACAATTAATACAGATATTTGATAATGCAGTCAAATGTAACAATGTAAGCCTCATGCTGATTAATAGTTCAGAATAAAAAAGCAATACAAAATATCCTTCTAAATTCGGTGCTGCTTCTAATTTGAAAAATTACAATATGCACTTTACCTTTGAACACTCAATAGGAAAGCATAACAAAAATAACTATTACAAGTAAAATGCGAGTCAGCAAATGGGTAAGTAACACAGCACATGCAAGCATTAACCTTTCTTAATTTAACAGAACTGCTTTACATTTTGTTAGAGACTGTGGTAAACAACATCCTGCTCTAAAGTCGTACACTAACATTGCTATAAAAATGAAAGTCCACTATTAGAAGAAAACAAAAAAAAAAAAAGGAAGTTAAAACTTGCATGCACATACACACACGCCAGCACACACACAGACGGCAGTTTTTATAAAACTTTGCAGATCCTCTAAATTAGAGAGTTCTACAAACAAGAACATAGTAGCATCAAAAACCATCAGACTGTCTAATAGGGGATAAAAAAAATCAAAAACAATGTTAGAATTTGCACACCAATGAATTTTTGCAAATTGTTAGATTGTAAATAAGATAGTTTAGTTTGAACAAAAGCATTACAATTATATTACTATTTCTGTATCACAACAAAGGTTGTTTACTTAAAATAGTAAAACCCTTTAAGCCTATATTCTTACAAATTGTTGCACAGTTATCTTGGAGTATAAAAATTAGTTATAAATAAACAACTAACAATGAAATTAATGTCAACGTAAAAGGCACAGAGGAGAGTTTTATTTTTGGAATAGCTGGACTCAGGAAGACTATGGTGATGCAAGGAGAAGAAAACAGGTTGAGTACAGAGTAATGTTGTTAAGAGCACGGCTGCCAAGGTTGTTCAGTGCATTTTATTAATTGGCATAAAATATTAATCTAGTTATACTTTAATTCATTTTCCTGCAACTTCCCCAAATTTTGAACCAGCATGCTATGATATTCTATACAGGTTTTGGTTCAAGTGAATTGTGGCAGCAGCTGCATCAAATTATACAGAGAAAGTTCTCCAAATCCCTCCTTGAACCGTCACCTTATCGTGGTGGAGGGTTTGCGTGTCCCAATGATCCTAGGAGCTATGTTGTCCGGGGCTTTATGCCCCTGGTAGAACCACCCAAGGCAAACTGGTCCTAGGTGAGGGATGAGACAAAGAGGGTTCAACAAACCTCCAATGAAGAAAAAAACCTTGGACGACGTTTTCCCTTGCCGGACGGGGGTCACCGGGGCCCCCCTCTGGAGCCAGGCCTGGAGGTGGGGCTCGATGGCGAGCCCTGGTGGCGGGCCTGCACCCATGGGGCTCGCCGGGCACAGCCCAAGAGGTAACGGGTCCTCCTCCCATGGGCTCACCACCTATGGGAGGGGCCAAGGAGGTTGGGTGCAGTGTGAGTTGGGTGGTGGCGGGCGGGACCTTGGTGGTCTGATCCTCGGCTACAGAAACTGGCTCTTGGGACGTGGAATGTCACCTCTCTGAAGGGAAGGAGCCTGAGCTAGTGCGCGAGGTCAGAGGTTCCGCTAGATATAGTCGGACTCACCTCGGCGCACAGCTTGGACTCTGGAACCAATCTCCTTGAGAGGGGCTGGACTCTCTACCACTCTGGAGTTGCCCCGTGAGAGCGCCGAGCAGGTGTGGGCATACTTATTGCCCCCCGACTTGAGCCTGTGCATTGGGGTTTACCCCGGTGGACGAGAGGGTGGCCTCCCTCCTTCAGGTGGGGGGAAGGGTCCTGACTGTTGTTTGTGCGTATGCGACGAACAGCAGTTTGGAGTATCCACCCTTTTGGAGTCTCTGGAGGGTTGCTAGAGGGCATACCTTCTGGGATTCCCTCGTTTTGCTGGGAGACTTCAATGCTCACGTGGGCAATGACAGTGAGACCTGGAAGGGCGTGATTGGGAGGAATGGCCCCGATCTGAACCCGAGCGGTGTTTTGTTATTGGACTTCTGTGCTCGTCATGGATTGTCCATAACGAACACCATGTTCAAGCATAAGGGTGTTCATATGTGCACTTGGCACCAGGACACCCTAGGCCTCAGGTCGATGATCGACTTTGTGGTCGTGTCGTCGGACTTGCGGCCATATGTCTTGGACACTTTCGGGTGAAGAGAGGGGCGGAGCTGTCAACTGATCACCACCTGGTGGTGAGTTGGCTTCGATGGTGGGGAAGATGCCGGTCAGACCTGGTAGGCCCAAACGTGTTGTGAGGGTCTGCTGGGAACGGCTGGCAGAGTCCCCTGTCAGAAGTAGCTTCAACTCCCACCTCCGCAGAACTTCAACCACGCCCCGAGGGAGGTGGGGACATTGAGTCCAATGGGCCATGTTCCGTGCCTCTATTGTTGAGGCGGCTGACCGGAGCTGTGGCCGCAAGGTGGTCGGTGCCTGTCGTGGCGGCAATCCCGAACCCGTTGGTGGACACCGCGTGAGGGATGCCGTCAAGCTGAAGAAGGAGTCCTATAGGACTTTTTGTCCTGTGGGTCTCTGGAGGCAGCTGATAGGTACCGGCAGGCCAAGCGAACGCGCTTCGGTTGTTGCTGAGGCAAAACTTCGGGCATGGGAGGAGTTTGGAGAGGCCATGGAGAGCGACTTTGGACGGCTTCGAGGAGATTCTGGTCCACCGTCCGGCGCCTCAGGAGGGGAAGCAGTGCAGTGTCAACACCGTATATGGTGGGGATGGTGCGCTGCTGACCTCACTTCGACGTTAGGGTCGGTGGGAGGAGTACTTCAAGACCTCCTCAATCCCACTAACATGCCTTCCAATGAGGAAGCAGAGCCTGGGGACTCTGAGGTGGGCTCTCCCATCTCTGGGACTGAAGTCACCGAGGTGGTCAAAAACTCCTTGGTGGCAGGGCCCCGGGTGGATGAGATACGCCGGAGTTCCTTAAGGCTCTGGATGTTGTAGGACTGTCTTGGTTGACACGCCTCTGCAACATCGCATGGACATCGGGACAGTTGGATTGGCAGACCGGGGTGGTGGTCCCCTCTTTAAAAGGGGACCGGAGGGTGTGTTCCAACTATAGAGGGATCACACTCCTCAGCCTCCCTGGAAAAGTCTATTCGGGGTTCTGGAGAGGAGGGTCCGTCGGATAGTCAACCTCGGATTCAGGAGGAACAGTGTGGTTTTAGTCCTGGTCGGAACAGTGGACCAGCTCTTCACCCTTAGCAGAGTCCTGAGGGTGCATGGGAGTTTGCCCGACCGTCTACATGTGTTTTGTGGACTTGGAAAAGGCATTCGACCGTGTCCCTCGGGAATCCTGTGGGGGTGCTCGGGAGTATGGGGTACCGGACCCCTGATAAGAGCTGTTCGGTCCTGTACAACCGTGTCAGAGCTTGGTCCGCATTGCCGCAGTAAGTCGAGCCCGCTTCCAGTGAGAGTTGGACTCCGCCAGGGCTGCCCTTTGTCACCGATTCTGTTCATAACTTTTATGGACAGAATTTCTAGGCGCAGCCAGGGTGTTGAAGGGGTCCGTTTGGTGGACTCAGGATTGGGTCACTGCTTTTGCAGATGATGTTGTCCTGTTTGCTTCATCAGGCCGTGATCTTCAGCTCTCTGGATCGGTTCGCAGCTGAGTGTGAAGCGGCTGGGATGAGAATCAGCACCTCCAAATCCGAGAGCATGGTCCTCAGCCGAAAAGGGTGGAGTGCCCTCTCAGGGTTGGGGAGAGATCCTGCCCCAAGTGGAGGAGTTCAAGTATCTCGGGTCTTGTTCACGAGTGAGGGAAGAATGGAGCGTGAGATCGACAGGCGGATCGGTGCGGCATCCGCAGTGATGCGGCTCTGCATCGGTCTGTCGTGGTGAAAAGGAGCTGAGCCGTAAGGCAAAGCTCTCAATTTACCAGTCGATCTACGCTCCTACCCTCACCTATGGTCATGAGCTATGGGTAGTGACCAAAGAACGAGATCGCTAATACAAGCGCTGAAATGAGTTTCCTCCGCAGGGTGTCTGGGCTTTCCCTTAAAGATAGGGTGAGAAGCTCAGTCATCCGGGAGGGGCTCAGAGTAGAGCCGCTGCTCCTCCGCATCGAGAGGAGTCAGATGAGGTGGCTCGGCATCTGATCAGGATGCCTCCTGGACGCCTCCCTGGTGAGGTGTTCGGGCACGCCCAACCGGGAGGAGGCCCGGGAAGACCCAGGACACGCTGGAGGGACTATGTCTCCGGCTGGCCTGGGAACGCCTTTGGGATTCTCCCGAAGAGCTGGAAGAAGTGGCCGGGAGAGGGAAGTCTGGGCCTCTGCTTGCTGCTGCCCCGCACCCAACCTCGGATAAGCGGAAGAGGATGGATGGATGAAGTTCTCCAAATATTGTGTGTATTTCACTACAAAAGTTGAAAAATGGTTGTTTGTTAATTACATTAAAGCACAGATCCCGTTCCAGCACAGCACTGCTTCAATGCACTAAAACCTTTGCAGAAGAAAAGTTCTGGAAATATAAAAGCATAATACCATAATTAATAAACTTGCAATTAGATGTCTTAAAATTTATTTTTTAGAAATCAATACATTCATGCTAGTGAGCAGCACTGGATGAACATTAGAACCAAATAGTTATTCTGCTAGTTGCCACTTTCATCAGTCACTGGTGCATTGAAGTAAAATGCTTCAATACATAATCTAGCTAAATATGATGGGAGTAGTCTGTCTGGAAGGGAGGAAAAAAAAAAAAAAAAACAATGCATTAGCGATAAAATTCTATACAAATATATATGCCCGCTATATTAAGGTACTTTTACATATTTTCTCCAGTGATTAAATTATAAATAAATCACATTCAATAAATGATCAGACTGATAATGGAAGATAATTATTTAAAACTAGTTCAGTAGTATCAGCTAATACAACTTGAAAGAATGACTGCAACAGAGCAACACACCATGCTCCGTCCACAGGAACGCTACTGCTGGAAAGCTGGCTTTTTGGAAAAAGAAGTGCACTTCTTGGATCATGTGTACAGACGGCACATTGCAGTGAAAACTGTTTCTCACATAAAAAAGTCTAGAAATAAGCATTTCTGAAGTGAAATGTTTCTGTGCTGTTTCAGTCTTCTCTCTTAAGGCATCGTGGACAACTGTCTCTTATCTTCCTGGAAAGGGACACCCTGGAAAAGCAGTGTGTGGAGTTATACTGAACACTGTCAATCAACTGTTGTGTGGTGTAAATGTTTCTCCCACTTCATCCTATCCCCTGAAGTCTGAAGTTTAGCAGAACTGTTCTACAATAGCAAACACCACAAGATTTTTTTAAGGTTTAATAATGTTAAGCTGACATGGTAATTCACACATATAAGATATCTAATAGGATAGCCTTCGAAAAGCAACACATTTCCTATGAACTTAAAGAACTACAAAATGAACAAACTGATTTACACACATACTGTCATCCCCGCTCAGCAACATCTTCATGTTTAATATGTGACAATACACTGTCAAATAATGATAAGCCAAATACAGACCACCTGTGCAAAGAAATAACATATAGAAGATGCAAAAACATCTGGCTTAAATAAATATGTTAATGTTTAAATGTGACGATGGCAAGAACACACACTGGAATTAATATAAAAAAAATGCTCAGAATACAGACATGGCTCCTTTGTAAAAAGCACAAAGCTATAAAAGAGTCAATAATGCCAAAAATAAACTGTTACAGAAAAGTTTATTTAATATATTTAGGCTGCAAAAGTGCATGACACTGCTTTTACCTTTGTCTTCTCTTCAATACATATGAGGTACAACTCCTCCAATGTATTTTCAACTGGCTACATAAATTAACAAATGCCTACTTACACTAGCTGAACAACTTAGGGCTCGCTTATACTTCACGCCAGAACGTGTACGCGCAAGCATCATGGCTGCTACGCGTTCCCAGCAATAGCGTCCACTGGAACACATTGTCATGTCGCATGAAGTATAAACCCGGCCTTAGTTGTCAGATTGATTGTTTGTGGCTGCCCTACTTGTGAAGAAATTTCTTCACTACATGGGCTGCTAAAATGGACTAGTAAACAATATACTAGTGTGAGGAGCAGTTTTAAATTCTTTTATAATGTGAACAAGCACTGCATAACTTGCAATACAGAAAATACATATACACACACACAAATATTCAACTACAGCTGAAACTGCATATATCAAATGCTGACCTATTCTGAAATTTTAATATGTTACTAGACATGATAAAATATTATAGATCATGTTATACTGGAGTGAGAAATTACCTAGGTATAATTATCATGAGTCGTATTTCAACATCCTAAAAAGAAGCCCAGGGATCACCTTTATTAACTGCCTTATTAAAAACAAAATTACACAATTATATCAAAAATAATACCTTTTCCTTAAATAAAACTAATAAAATGTGTGAAAATGATAAACAGATGCAAAAAAGCTGCTGTTTGTAAAATTGCAAAAGTCACTAGGTTATGTATAAACTGCACAGTTCATAATTCGCAGCATGACATAAGTCTTTGTAACAATCAGACTTTTCTTTTGAGCTTGTACTAATTTACTGTCACTTCGCTTGCAATCCCCCTCATACTGAAACTGTTTATTCATCACCTGTTAATGTTACTACCTCAAGTAGTTTGTACATACAGTACATACTTTAAACGCTGCCATCCCCAGAATTTTGCATATCCCATCTCTTTTAATGCCCCCATGCTGCTGCACTTCAGGGCTGTTGTAGTGCAAAAAAGGTTAGCTGAAGCAAAATTTTAAATTCAATTTTATAGTTTTGCCAAACCCAGCTCAAGGAAGATTAGATGCACTCTTTAGTAGGCCTTCTGATTAACACTGTGGAGGACCAAAGGAGAAAACGAAAGCAAAAATCCAACAAATTTTACCAGTTCAAAGGTTTTCAAAGATCCACACTTCTATTTTCAGAAATATTTTACATCCTGCATGTCTCTCTCAGCATTTCTGTTCTGCACTATCATGTGGTGTGGTTACCTCTTAGGTAAAACAAAGATCTGTGTTTTTACTTCATGACATTTTCAAATATGAGATTTTTCCAAATCATGACAGAATTCACACCAGAATAGTCAGCAGTTACAGTACGTCTGAAAATGCACAGCCAATTTGCAAATGGAGAAAAGAGAGTAAACTTCTCCATAAGTCAGTCTATTGCTATTCAGTTAGTTATGCCAGCTAAAGTATACGTACATATCACTTATTTAGCAAGGGGTTAATTCCCAAATAAAAATGCCTTGTTGAAAACAGCTCAGTCAACTAATCTATAACTACTTCTTTTGTAAAGGAAATCTGAATAAATGCCGGACTACTCTGCACAAAATTAAGGCATCTTTCAGATTATCTTCTTGTTGCAAATAAAATAAAATGGATATTTAACTTTCAATTCAAGCTGTTAAAAATACATACCTATCTATCTTATTCCCATATCACATTATCCAAACAGGGCTTTACCAATATAAGCCGTTCAGAACAAGACATACAGTATGTAGTGTCATAAATGAAACACTAAAAACAGAAATTCAGCTACACAGTAGGGCTTGATATCGAAAAAAAATCTTACTATAATTATTTTCACATCCGTAGATATCGATTAAGTTCACAGGAACGCTCATGTGCACAGTAAGGAAACACATTTCCCTGTACAATGAAATTCTTTCTTTGCTGTCCACACCAAATGACAAAACCAATGTATAAAGATAAACATAAATAATAAGTAGCAGATAGATAAAGTAACAGAGGCAGCATAAAGTATAAAAACAGAATAGAAGTATAAAGTGTCATTGTGCAGGTAGGTGTGTGATGGACAAGTCATATACAGTTGTGTGAGGTAAATAGAATGAGGAGAACAATGATTATACACTCCAGTCAGTTATTTAGGAATCTAACAGCCTTGGGAAAGAAAGAGTTCTTTAGCCTGGAAGTCCTGCATTTCATACTTCTATACATCCTGCATGAGGGTAGAAGTGTCAACAGTTCGTGTTGGGGGTGGTTGGGGTCCCCGAGGATCAAGGCAGTTCTTCTGCAGAAGCTGCAATTGTAGATGCTCTGCAGAGAGGGCAGTGGGGTCCTGGTGATGATCTCAGCAGTCTTTATCACTCTCTTCATGTGTTTGCGGTCAATAGCAGTAGTTGCCATACCACACGGTGATGCAGCTGGTCAAAATGCTCTCAACAATGCAGCTGTAAAAGCTGCCAAGGATCATAGTCGACATATCAAACTTCCTCAGCCTCCTCAGAAAGTACAGCCGCTGTTGAGGCCTCTTGACCAGCTGTTTGGTGTTAAGTGTCCAAGCGAGGTCATCACTGATGTAGATACCCAGGTGAGGTCTCGTCTCCTCTCCTTCCTCATGTCCACTATCATCTCCTTCATCTTGTCTGTGTTGAGGGTAAGGTTGTTGTCCTCACACCATGATGCCAGACTGTCCACCTGCCTCCTGTGTGACGCCTCATCCTCACCAGTGATGCGTCCAATCACTGTGTGTCATCTGCAAACTTTAGGATGATATTATCTTTGTGAAAGGCGACACAGTCGGGGTGAACAGGGTGTAGAGGATTGGGATGAGGACGATTCCTGTGGGCTGCCTGTGTTTGTGATAATGGTGGCTGAAATCCTGTTACCAATCCTGACAGACAGCAGAGGGAGGGGTGCAGGCCAAGTGCAGACAGTTTATAGGCAAGTTTATGGGGATAACCATGTTAAAGGAGCTGTAATCAACAAACAGCATCCTGATGTAGGAGTCTTTGTTCTCCAGATGGGAGAAGGAATAATGTAGCGGCTGCGATGGCATCTGAGGTGGACCTGTTGGGCAAGTAGGTATACTGCAGGAGTTCAGAGTGTCCGGTATGTTGCTCTGAATGTGGGCCAGCACCACTCTCTCAAAACACTTGATGATTGGAGTGAGTGCTACCGCCAGTAATCATTCAGGCAGGTGGGTGGGCTTATTTTTAGCAAGGGGGATGACGATCGTAGTCTTAAAGCAGGAAGGAACAATGCGCTGACTGAGGGAAAGGATGAAGATGTAGCAGAGAACATCAGCCAGCTCATTGACACATGCTTTGAGAGCACCAGGGATGATCTCTGGTCCAGCTGCCTTATGGGGTTGATCTTCCTTAGTGCTTTGTGTACCTGACCTGAACAGACCGTTGGGGAAGGGCGGTTGTGTGCTTCTGGTGTGTGTTTGCCTCCACTCTGTGCTGTTGCTGGATGTCTCAAAGCAGGTGTAGAAAGTGTGGAGATCATCCGGCAGACTGTCTGTGGAGCCGATTGTGCTGGTCGTGTAGTCTGTGATGTGCTGTAGACAATGCCACATACGTCCTGAGTCAGCAGTAGAATAGAAGCCCTCCAGCTTCTCTCTGTACTGCCTCTTGGCTGCTGTGATGGCTTTTCTTAGTCCGTACTTTGCAGCTTTGTACTCAGTCTCAGTGCCTGATCTAAATGCAAGAGAGCGGGCACGCAGCATCTGGCGTACCTGACTGTTTACCCAGGGCTTCTGGTTGGGGAACTTCCTGACTGGTATTGTGGGCATGATATCACAATCTAAATCAAATCACTATTTCTGTCAAGCTTAAAGATTCCTTTTTACTCCTAAGATGTGACAATATTTAAATCAAAATTAGCCTTAATTGTTTTCTGCCAGAAGTTGAACATGACAAATGTTTAACATTATACAACTGTATTTCAAATAAATAAAGTAGGCATATATTATAAACTAAAATCTTACTCCTGACCAGTCAAAAGCTTCAACACAACACAAACAAAATGCAAAACTAAATTCTTTGGTCAATTCCAAATAAATAAAATAGGTAATTCAAAATAAAAAAACTTTCAATTCTGACCAGTTTAAAAGGCTTCAAAGTTTTACAGGAGAACACAAAGTAAATTTTTTTGGTCAGATCCAAATAAAGAAAGTAGGTATTAATACAAAATATACTGCTCAAAAAAATTAAAGGAACACTTCTTATTCATAGTATAGCTATAGCATCAAGTCAATGAAACTTCTGGGATATTGATCTGGTCAGTTAAGTAGCAGAGGGGGTTGTTAATCAGTTTCAGCTGTTTTGGTGTTAATGAAATTAACAGGTGCACTAGAGGGGTAACAATAAGACAACCCCCAAAACAGGAATGGTTTAACAGGTGGAGGCCACTGACATTTTTCCCCTTGTTTTTTCACTAGTTTTGCATCTGGCTACGGTCAGTGTCACTACTGGTAGCATGAGGCAATACCTGGACCCTACAGATGTTGCACAGGTAGTCCAACTTCCCCAGCATGGCACATATATAACGTCCCATTGCCAAAAAGTTTGCCGTCGTCTCCCAGCACACTCTCACAGGCATGGAGGAGATTCCAGGACACAGGCAGTTACTCTAGGAGAGCTGGACAGGGCAGTGGAAGGTCCTAAACCCATCAGCAAGACTGGTATCTTCTGCTTTGGTCAAGAAGGAACAGAATGAGCACTACCAGACCCATACAAAATGACCTCCAGCAGGCCACTGGTATGAATGTCTCTGGCCAAACAATCAGAAACAGACTTCATGAGGGTGGACTGAGGGCCCGACATTCTCTAATGGGCCCTGTGCTCACTGCCCGGCACCGTGGAATTCAATTGGCATTTGCCATAGAATACCAGGATTGACAGGTCCACCACTGGCACCCTGTGCTTTTCACAGATGAGAGGAAGTTCACCCTGAGCACATGTGACAGACGTGAAAGGGTCTGAAGAAGCCGTGGAGAATGTTATGCTGCCTGTAACATTGTTCAGCAGGACCAGTTTGGTGGTGGCTCAGTGATGGTCTGGGGAGGAATATTCATGGAGGGATGCGCAGACCTCTACAGGCTAGACAACAGCACCTTGACTGCCATTAGACATCGGGATGAAATCCTTGAACCCATAGTCAGACCCTATGCTGATGCAATGGGTCCTGGGTTCCTTCATGGTACACGACAATGCCTGGTCTAATGTGACAAGGGTATGCAGGCAGTTCCTGGAGGATGAAGGAATTGATACCATTGACTGGCCCCCACATTCACCTCACCTAAATCCAATAGAACACCTCTGGGACATTATATTTCTGTCCATCCGACTCCGCCAGGTTGCACCTCAGACTGTCCAGGAGCTCAGTGATGCCCTGGTCCAGATTTGGGAGGGGATCCCCCAAGACACCATCCATTGTCTCATTGGGAGCATGCCCCGACGTTGTCAGGCATGCATACAAGCACGTGGGGGCCATACAAACTACTGAGTACAATTTTAAGATGCTGTAATGAAATTTTGGCAAAATGGACTAACATGCCGCATCATTTTTTCACTTTGATTTTCGGGGTGTTTTTGAATTCAGCCCACTGTAGGCTGATAATTTTCATTTCCATCAAACGATGTGGCATCCTTTTGTTCCTAACACCCAATCCATATCAGTATCCAGCATTATTTTTTCCCCCATTGAGATCTGATGTGTTTCAAAGTATTCCTTTCATTTTTTTGAGCAGTTTACAATCTCAAAAAACTACCTCTATATTGTACCTTTTCCATGGTATAGATTAAAACTGTTAAATGGTGGGAAACAAATCTACAAAAAAACAGACAAAAACATTATGTATGTATCCTTGGTACAAATTCAAGCAGCTTTCAAATGTAAACAGAAGAACATAAACAAAATTGACGTATTCACTCAACTGTTGTCAGTTTATGCTTCAAGCTAAAAAACTGACAGCAGGACTTGCGGGACTCAATGCAACTGCTTGCAACACAGGATCAATTTTCAGTATTGCAGGCAGGAGCCAGAGTCTAGAAAATTAAAATTAAATTTAAAACAGAATGTACATTCATTATATATTTCACATAATTCATTTGCAGTAAGGACCCATGCATATAAGATTACAGGGCCTGGAGACAGCCTTACTTCTACAGAGGACAACATTTAAAAAAAAAAAAAAAGTTAGTACAAGACCCTGTCTATATGTACCTGGGTATATATATATTTTTTTTTAAAACATATCTTTAAGTATGCGTTTTGGCCTTTTGTCCACACAAAAACAGTTTTAGGTCCCTGAAAATGGAGCTTCTTAAAAAATCCTCCCAGGATGAATATATTTAGAAACTCCGCTTTCACAGTTTACATGTAGACAGGGAAAACACATTTTGGCTTGTAACGTCAGAGTGTGTGCCAGTATCATCTTTGACTGACGTCAGTTTGAGCACCATTATCTGTTTTATTTACATTGAGTCAATTTTGTGCAATTGTGGTCACTATATTGAGCAACAGAAGCATCAGAATATGCTATGGAGGTCACTGCTACATTGAACACTCTGATGGCACAGACCTCTAGTTGGGGGGACAAGTTTGAGAACGAAGTGGTTGTTGCTGAGGAGAATTTTCATTTGTCAAGCACATCGCTGTTGTTTCTGAGTGACCTGCTTTGCCCACACATCAAAGGAAAGACAACTGTAATGAAATCACCTGTCAGTGTTCTCAAAAAAGTTGTCTGTACACTCTACTATCTAGCAGATGAAGGGAGATTATACAAAATAGCAAATGCCTTTGGGTTGTTAAAGACAAGCAGTTTCTAAAATAGTATGACGAGTGTGCGAAGTAACTACAGTCCACTTGAGCCAGTCCACTTGAGCCAATTACCTGTCACAGAGTACAAAATAGAGGAACTTGTAGCAGGGTTTCTCCATGACTCACAAAGTAATAAAGCAGTCATTCATAAATTCCATAGATTATTTGAACAGAAAGGGGAGGTTTTCTCTTAACATACATGTCATCTGTGATTACAAGATTTCATTTATTGATTTTGTAGAGAAAGTTACAGGTAGTGTTCATGACACCAATATTTCAGCAAATTCCATGCTGAACAAACATTTGAAACAAATAAAGGGCAATAGACATAATTTCAATGACATTTCCTTTGTTATCTATCTGTTTTGCGCTCTTAACAGTGGATTTTTGCATTTTTTTTTTTAAACTGCACATGTGAACAGGGTATTTTTTAAAAACAAGGGAGGAAAACCCACGTTTTAAAAAATATCGGGGTACGGGTCTTGTCCACACCAGACTGTAAAACTCATTAAAGGGCAGTCCTTTCAATTGTTATCAATGTCAACGGCAACCAAGTGTCATGTGCTGGCTGCAATAAAATGTGCTAACATTCAGTGGACACAAGTCAGCAACCTCATGTTTAAAGCGGCACACGCATGTGCAGTAGCAAACCAGTCAAAAGTAACAACTAACGCTAAAAGCGTAGCACAGGGTAAATGTGCAGATTTTGTCGGCAGGGATATAGGGTTTTGAAACACAGTGTCTGGAGAGAGCCATATTCAAATTGAGCAAGACCCTGGTTGACATAGCAGCCAAAAAAAGTTTAAAGAAATACTGCCCCATCCAATGACTATCACGGCACATGGTGGAAAAAGCGAAAAACACAGAAAGGACATTGTATGACACACTAGAAGCCATTAAAAATTACGGGTGTACTGTCACAACTGGCACTAGGATAGAAAACTTTGAGAAAACCTCTTTCATATCTGCTACCATCCATTATATTAATGAGAGCTACAATCATGTGTCAAGGGTGATTTTTGGACCCTGTTTGAAGCAAGTATGATTAAAACGGGTGAAAATATTCACGCTTTATTATTTTGAAGAGAGACTTTTTGAAATTGACTCTTATAGTCCAAGGATCAAACACAACCACTGCCTTGCGCGGCTGCATCAGGTTAAACTATAGTGCCCATATTCTTAACGGGGTTCTCTCAAGTGCTTTTACACCAGATGTGTTGGAGAAAGAATTCAAAGCTACATAGCACCTAGCTAGTGTAAAAAAGTTATTTATTTTAAAACATGCTGGACAATAAGGCAAGTTTATGAGGTCACTCAAACAGGTCTGTGGAGACAAGATGTAGTGCTGAACTCAGTGTTGCAGCAATTTAATGACTGGCTGCATCAACAAAAAGGAAACAACTGTGGTCTCTTTTCTGAAACCGTTAAAAGATACGATGACTGATTCAGAATCAGATATTACTGAAAGAACTGTTCAGCACCAACTCTTATCCACATGCTCAACAAAGTAGAAACATTTCTCAGCCCAAAGCATCTGTTTTTTTTTTTATTTAAGAGGATCATAAATGTGTAGGAACAATTTGTTCTTAACTCAAATTTTCTTCAAGTAAAAGTTGATTGATTTGTATGGAATGCAATAAAAGTAATAAAAAATTAAAAATAAATAAATAAAAGTGCAGGAACAAGAACAGATTTGTGATAATTTCTAATAACTGTGACTTAATGCAAGTGAACTAAATCACAGAGTGCAGTGAAGTTTACTGGTCAGCTATTAGTAACACCCACTTTTATCTCAGAGATTGCAAGCAGATGAGGAGATGCCTGTATGTTCACAGTGCTTTGCTTAGTTACAGTGTGCTTGTATTGACAAGCAAAAAGTACAGTGAGAAAGTGGAGTGTTGGTTAAGCTACCAGTACTATGCAGACTAGAACATCATGTGTTTTAAGCTTAATCTTGTAAATTTGACTTGTACATAAACACCTCACTGTCTCTTGTACATTTTTGTAGAATGAATAGCAATTATTAACATAAATCATACTTTATTTCAATCTTCTTCTTTCAGCTGCTCCTGTTAGGGGTTGCCACAGTGGATCATCTTCTTCCATATCGTCTTGTCTTCTGCATTTTGCTCTGTTTCACCATCACCTGCAAGTCCTCTCTCACCATATCCATAAACCTTCTCTTAGGCCTTTCTCTTTTCCTTTACCCTGGCAGATATATCTTGAACATCCTTTTCCCAATACACCCAGCATCTCTCCTCCGCACATGTCCAAATCAATACAATCTCACCTCTCCGACTTTGTCCCCCAACCTTCCAACCTGAGCCAACCCGTCAATATC
>NC_053167.1:91912351-91939606 GCF_016835505.1 Polypterus senegalus | reverse complement strand
TGACTATTCTGGTGTGAATTCTGTCATGATTTGGAAAAATCTCATATTTGAAAATGTCATGAAGTAAAAACACAGATCTTTGTTTTACCTAAGAGGTAACCACACCACATGATAGTGCAGAACAGAAATGCTGAGAGAGACATGCAGGATGTAAAATATTTCTGAAAATAGAAGTGTGGATCTTTGAGAACCTTTGAACTGGTAAAATTTGTTGGATTTTTGCTTTCGTTTTCTCCTTTGGTCCTCCACAGTGTTAATCAGAAGGCCTACTAAAGAGTGCATCTAATCTTCCTTGAGCTGGGTTTGGCAAAACTATAAAATTGAATTTAAAATTTTGCTTCAGCTAACCTTTTTTGCACTACAACAGCCCTGAAGTGCAGCAGCATGGGGGCATTAAAAGAGATGGGATATGCAAAATTCTGGGGATGGCAGCGTTTAAAGTATGTACTGTATGTACAAACTACTTGAGGTAGTAACATTAACAGGTGATGAATAAACAGTTTCAGTATGAGGGGGATTGCAAGCGAAGTGACAGTAAATTAGTACAAGCTCAAAAGAAAAGTCTGATTGTTACAAAGACTTATGTCATGCTGCGAATTATGAACTGTGCAGTTTATACATAACCTAGTGACTTTTGCAATTTTACAAACAGCAGCTTTTTTGCATCTGTTTATCATTTTTCACACATTTTATTAGTTTTATTTAAGGAAAAAGGTATTATTTTTGATATAATTGTGTAATTTTTGTTTTTTAATAAGGCAGTTAATAATGGTGATCCCTGGGCTTCTTTTTAGTATGTTGAAACACCATCCATCCTCTTCCGCTTATCCAAGGTCGGGTTGCGGGGGCAGCAGCTTAAGCAGAGAGGCCCAGACTTTCCTCTCCCCGGCCACTTCTTCCAGCTCTTCTGGGAGAATCCCAAGGCGTTCCCAGGCTAGCCGGGAGACATAGTCCCTCCAGCGTGTCCTGGGTCTTCCCTGGGGCCTCCTCCCGGTTGGATGTGCCCGGAACACCTCACCAGGGAGGCGTCCAGGAGGCATCCTGATCAGATGCCCGAGCCACCTCATCTGACTCCTCTCGATGCGGAGGAGCAGCGGCTCTACTCTGAGCCCCTCCCGGATGACTAAGCTTCTCACCCTATCTTTAAGGGAAAGTCCAGACACCCTGCGGAGGAAACTCATTTCAGCCGCTTGTATTCGCGATCTCGTTCTTTCGGTCACTACCCATAGCTCATGACCATAGGTGAGGGTAGGAGCGTGATTGACTGGTAAATTGAGAGCTTTGCCTTACGGCTCAGCTCCTTTTTCACCACGACAGACCGATGCAGAGCCCGCATCACTGCGGATGCAGCACCGATCCGCCTATCGATCTCACGCTCCATTCTTCCCTCACTCGTGAACAAGACCCCGAGATACTTGAACTCCTCCACTTGGGGCAGGATCTCTCCCTTAACCCTGAGAGGGCACTCCACCCTTTTCCGGCTGAGGACCATGGTCTTAGATTTGGAGGTGCTGATTCTCATCCCAGCTGCTTCACACTCGGCTGCAAACCGATCCAGAGAGAGCTGAAGATCACGGCCTGATGAAGCAAACAGGACAACATCATCTGCAAAAAGCAGTGACCCAATCCTGAGTCCACCAAAACGGACCCCTGGCTGCGCCTAGAAATTCTGTCCATAAAAGTTATGAACAGAATCGGTGACAAAGGGCAGCCCTGGCGGCTGGAAACTCTCACTGGAAGCGGCCTCGACTTACTGCCGGCAATGTGGACCAAGCTCTGACACCAATTGTACAGGGACCGAACAGCCCTTATCAGGGGGTCCGATACCCGATACTCCCGGAGCACCCCCCACAGGATTCCCCGAGGGACACGGTCGAACGCCTTTTCCAAGTCCACAAAACACATGTAGACTGGTTGGGCAAACTCCCATGCACCCTCCAGGATTCTGCTAAGAGTGTAGAGCTGGTCCACTATTCCGCGACCAGGACGAAAACCACACTGTTCCTCCTGAATCCGAGATTCGACTATCCGACGCACCCTCCTCTCCAGATCCCCTGAATAGACTTTTCCAAGGAGGCTGAGGAGTGTGATCCCTCTGTCGTTGGAACACGCCCTGCGGTCCCCCTTTTTAAAGAGGGGGACCACCACCCCGGTCTGCCAATCCGATGTCCATGCGATGTTGCAGAGACGTGTCAACCAAGACAGTCCTACAACATCCAGAGCCTTAAGGAACTACGGACGTATCTCATCCACCCCCGGGCCCTGCCACCAAGGAGTTTTTGACTACCTCTCTGACTTCAGTTCCAGAGATGGGAGAGCCCACCTCAGAGTCCCCAGGCTCTGCTTCCTCATTGGAAGGCATGTTAGTGGGATTGAGGAGGTCTTCGAAGTACTCCCCCCACCGACCCACAACGTCCCGAGTCGAGGTCAGCAGCGCACCATCCCACCATATATGCATTCTGCTTTGCCTGTCGGTACCTATCAGCTGCCTCCAGAGACCCACAGGACAAAAAGGTCCTATAGGCAGCTGCAGCATTAGCCATGGGACAATCGACGAATGTGGGCAGTTCCTCACCTGTGCACTCGGTGAGAAACGCCCACGCCCTACGGATCGCCCACGGCTCGCTATGGCCCAACGTCCCCTCACTAAGCCGCGAGCGCGTCAATTATTTATTTAAAAATGGCCTTTACTCAACGAGCTGTGGACCCATAACACCACACTCCTCCTTCAGCTTGACGGCATCCCTCACCGACAGTGTCCACCAACGGGTTCGGAGATTGCCGCCACGACAGGCACCGACCACCTTGCGGCCACAGCTCCGGTCAGCCGCCTCAACAATAGAGGCACGGAACATGGCCCATTCGGACTCAATGTCCCTCACCTCCCTCGGGACGTGGTTGAAGTTCTGCTGGAGGTAGGAGTTGAAGCTACTTCTGACAGGGGACTCTGCCAGCCGTTCCCAGCAGACCCTCACAACACGTTTGAGCCTACCAGGTCTGACCGGCATCTTCCCCCACCATCGAAGCCAACTCACCACCAGATGGTGATCAGTTGACCGCTCCGCCCCTCTCTTCACCCGAGTGTCCAAGACATATGACCGCAAATCCGACGACACGATCACAAAGTCGATCATCGACCTGAGGCCTAGGGTGTCCTGGTGCCAAGTGCACATATGAACACCCTTATGCTTGAACATGGTGTTCGTTATGGACAATCCGTGACAAGCACAGAAGTCCAATAACAAAACACCGCTCGGGTTCAGATTGGGGGGGCCATTCTTCCCAATCACGCCCTTCCAGGTCTCACTGTCATTGCCCACGTGAGCATTGAAATCTCCCAGCAAAACGAGGGAATCCCCAGAAGGTATGCCCTCTAGCACCCCCTCCAGAGACTCCAAAAAGGGTGGATACTCCAAACTGCTGTTCGGCGCATACGCACAAACAACAGTCAGGACCCTCCCGCGAAGGCAGAGGGAGGCCACCCTCTCGTCCACCGGGGTAAACCCCAATGCAGAGGCTTCAAGTCAGGGGGCAATAAGTATGTCCACACCTGCTCGGCGCCTCTCACCCCTCTCAAGGAGATTGGTTCCACAGTCCAAGCCGTGCGTCGAGGTGAGTCCGACTATATCTAGCCGGAACCTCTCGACCTTGCGCACTAGCTCAGGCTCCTTCCCCTTCAGAGAGGTGACATTCCACGTCCCAAGAGCCAGTTTCTGTAGCCGAGGATCAGACCACCAAGGTCCCGCCTTCGGCCACCACCCAACTCACACTGCACCCAACCTCCTTGGCCCCTCCCATAGGTGGTGAGCCCATGGGAAGGAGGACTCACGTTACCTCTTCGGGCTGTGCCTAGCTGAGCCCCATGGGTGAAGGCCCGGCCACCAGGTGCTCGCCATCGAGCCCCACCTCCAGGCCTGGCTCCAGAGGGGGGCCCCGGTGACCCCGTCCGGGCAAGGGAAAATGTCGTCCAAGGTTTTTGTTCTTCATCGGAGGTTTGTTGAACCACTCTTTGTCTCATCCCTCACCTAGGACCAGTTTGCCTTGGGTGGCCCTACCAGGGGCATAAAGCACCGGACACCATAGCTTCTAGGATCATTGGGACACGCAAACCCCTCCACCACGATAAAGTGACGGTTCAAGGAGGGGATTTGGAGAACTTTTCTCTGTATAATTTAATGCAGCTGCTGCCACAATTCACTTGAACCAAAACCTGTATAGAATATCATTGCATGCTGGTTTAAAATTTGGGGAAGTTGCAGGGAAAATTAAGAAAGGATAACTAGATTAATATTTTATGCCAATTAATAAAATGCACTGAACAATCGTGGCAGCCGTGCTCTCAACAACATTACTCTGTACTCAACCTGTTTTCTTCTCCTTGCATCACCATAGTCTTCCTGAGTCCAGCTATTCCAAAAATAAAACTCTCCTCTGTGCCTTTTACGTTGACATTAATTTCATTGTTAGTTGTTTATTTATAACTAATATTTTATACTCCAAGATAACTGTGCAGCAATTTGTAAGAATATAGGCTTAAAGGGTTTTTACTATTTTAAGTAAACAACCTTTGTTGTGATATAGAAATAGTAATATAATTGTAATGCTTTTGTTCAAACTAAACGTTATCTTATTTACAATCTAACAATTTGCAAAAATTCATTGGTGTGCAAATTCTAACATTGTTTTTGATTTTTTTTATCCCCTATTAGACAGTCTGATGGTTTTTGATGCTACTATGTTCTTGTTTGTAGAACTCTCTAATTTAGAGGATCTGCAAAGTTTTATAAAAACTGCCGTGTGTGTGCATGTGCATGCAAGTTTTAACTTCCTTTTTTTTTTTTTTTTTTCTTCTTCTTCTAATAGTGGACTTTCATTTTTATAGCAATGTTAGTGTACGACTTTAGAGCAGGATGTTGTTTACCACAGTCTCTTAACAAAATGTAAAGCAGTTCTGTTAAATTAAGAAAGGTTAATGCTTGCATGTGCTGTGTTACTTACCCATTTGCTGACTCGCATTTTACTTGTAATAGTTATTTTTGTTATGCTTTCCTATTGAGTGTTCAAAGGTAAAGTGCATATTGTAATTTTTCAAATTAGAAGCAGCACCGAATTTAGAAGGATATTTTGTATTGCTTTTTTATTCTGAACTATTAATCAGCATGAGGCTTACATTGTTACATTTGACTGCATTATCAAATATCTGTATTAATTGTTTAATCCACATTTGAGTAAATTCATTGTGGGGCCTAAATGTAGTTTGTGTACTTTCAAGAAAAACTATATCTACTATTTTCACAACAAATTATTTATAAAATTTCCGTTTGCTTGCCAGATTGGGCCACCGATGTCAAAGAAGCAATATATGAATATCGAGTGGTTGTTAATACTGATAAGTGTCTTTTGCTAATGGAGATATTTTGCAGATCATGTCCAGATTATTTATATTTGTCTGGACAAAGCCAAGCACAGTGCCAGCAAGTATGAAGTGCTTACATTTTGCATGCCGTTGTTTATAGGGTGCATGTAAAGAAAACAGTCCTGTTGATTTCATTAGACAGTACTAGCCAGTTTTTCTTTTGGGTGAATGTGACGGGTGCTTCATAAAACCTCGGTCCTTCACAAAGTATCTTGTAAATGCTTCAGCTTTCTACTAGGGATGCTAAAATCCCATAAATTTGGTAAACGTTTTACATCAAGAATTGGAAGTGTGTAGATGTTTACTTGAAAATCTGAATTTATTAATTTTGGACTACAGCAACTTGGCAAATTCTGCTAAACATTGGTAAGTTATGCGGATTGCTCTGTGCCTCTGGAATGTCTGCCTGCATGACACAGAGGCACTGCAGTTTTAGTTCAAGTTTTATGCTTACGTAGGTGGTTGGAGCGTAAAGCAATGGAAGCTGTGTTTTCTGCTTTTTCCTGTTCTTGCCCACTCGCTGTGTGCTCTATCTCTCTCGCTCCATGCTAGGGCAGATGTGAAATGTATTATCAAGTTGCTTGTCACATACAGCTGATTTTGCCCGTTTGTTTCTTAGTCATTTTATTTCGACATGTGAAAAAAAAAAAAAATCTGAACAATGTAGGAGATAAAACCTACTTCCATACTACTATGTTTTCAGAGTATGACATTTCTTAGGTTGTATCCACACTAATACATTTACATTTAAAAATTGTTTTGGAAACGAAGTGATCTCCAGCCACATTAGAGTTTTCACAATGTTTACAGAATTATTTTTATCGACACTAGATGCCCAAAAATACATATGATGTAGAACTTCACCTTCACTGTTCATATGCTCATGAGCAGGAAGGAACTTTGTAGTCCAAAATTCAGAGCTCTATGAAAATCAGATTTCCTTGAAAGTGTTATTAAATAAAAACACTGTAAACATTAAAAAAAAAAAAAAACGCTCTATGTACATTTCTGAGAGGATTGATTATAATGACATATTTTTAAAACTAACTCGGTAGAGAAACAAATAAATGCATACCCGCTAGTGCTGGGCGGTATGACTAAAATTCTATATCACGGTATTTTTCAAAATTATGCCGGTTTTACGGTATTCAACAGTATTTTTTTTCCCATGCATGAGTGGATGTTAACCACATTTTCCACTGCAATTACTGCAGAAGACTGGCTAAGAATAACCTACTATCATGAGAATTGTACATTGTACAAAAAAATTTTTAATGTGCACATAAGTATTAATACAGGTTTGCATGGCCCAAAGGGGGTGGCACTATTGAAGAGAAGGAATCTTATTGCATGACAGTTGCAGTCAAAATATAGAACCTTTTTATTGAACAAATTTTGCAAAAAACTTAAGATAAAATTTTGACAACATATTTGAAACTATCCAGATGCATTTAGACTTAGTAAAATATTCAGAGGTGCTTGTCAAAAGTTGTATTGCACTGAACATGTCTTAGAAAAGGAATAAATAGTAAGTATTTTTTGTAAACCAACTACACTTGTCAATGTCAATTTTATTTATATAGCACATTTAAAGCAACATTTGAATGCTGTGACCAAAGTGCTTTACAATAATAGAATATTAGAAAAACATACAATTAACATCAATAACATAAGTACAAATAAAATAAATGAACATAAATAAAATAAATAATAAATAAATAGAAGTAATGTTACATAATCACAATGAGGAAACCATCAGTATTACTGAAGGTCATGGAATGCAAGTGAATAGAAATTAGTCTTTAATCTCATTTTGAACAGTTCAATTGTAGATGACACCTTTATGTGATGAGGTAAAGAGTTCCACAGGCGAGGAACAGCAGCTTTAAAACCTCTGTCCCCCTTAGTTTTACACTTGGTACGAAGGACAACAAGAGACAACTGACCAGAAGATCTAATCACTCTAGATGGCTTGTGTAAAACACAACAACAATTCAGATAAATAGGCAGGAGAATGCTCATGTAACTTTGTTAATGTTAACAATCTTTGTCCACTAACATCTTAAAGTGACGTTTTAAGCAACTTTCCCATCATTAAACTGCATAATATTTAAACTAATGAATAATGACAATAAAATAAATAGTGCAACTTCCAGTAATATAATACTATTACTTCAAGACTTCAAACCCAGGAGCATTACACAGTATTCACCAAATAAAAATAAAACAAGTGCAACTTGGTGAGACATCTTTACCAACTAAACCATTATTAAGTCAAATTGCATTAATATGGACCTTGCTTCAAGCTAAGTTATATACATAAATAATAAAACTGCAACTTACATTTATAATGTTATTTGTGGTATAGCTCTATGAAAACCTATTGGGGCCACAGTGAAGAAAAAAAAAAACTATGTTTTTTTTTATGTATATATACATTTCCACTTTATTCTCATTGTTATTTTCTCATTAAAGTAGAATGTCGTAAACTAAACTTCACCCTAAAATCAATGTTTAATTTACTAGATTTTCTCAAACTTCGTCATATGTTAATGTAGCACATTACTGTAAATGATTTGTGTTAAATGTTCCCCAACCCAGTTGTTAATCACTACGCGCTTCTTAAACTGACTTCCTCTGCACTAAGAGGAGGCACAGGCAGGGATCGCAGCACAGAGTACATTCACTTCATGATATTTCTGCTCTCTGAAAATTTAGAATGCTAAGATAAATTCTTTATAGCATTTTCATGATGAAATGCATTAAAGCAGGTATTAAACATACACAGTAGTCCTGCTCCCTTGCAGTAAGGGGTCCCCAGGTGTATTTTCAGTGAAGAGAACTTTATGGCAGGTTTGATGAGGCTTCAAAAAACTGGATGTATGAATGGGTATTGCACAGGTTTAACTTAAATATTGTGTAAATGTTGGGTTCATGATTTGGTGGTCGGAGACATGAACATGGAAATCAATGGATGTTCTTCTGAACAGGCTTTTTTTATTGCATGCATGCTATCTCTATCTGAAGTACAAATCCCCCAGTTCCTATCCTTTTTCTTTCTCCACATAAACAATCACCACACGATAAACGTCTTTGTGAAATTAAAACGAGTTATAAACTTAGACCATGGAGTGTTCAGAACTTTAAAAAAAAATCTTCATTATACATGTTTAAATATGCCTTCAATTCAGAATTGCCCCAATCCCAGCAAGCATTGTGTACGAGGCAGGAGCAAATCCTGAACAAGGCGCCAGCACATTGCAGGTGAATACGAGCAACACATACACACTAGCAGGGTCAATATAGCATAACAAAACCTGACATCCTACATGACTTTGAAAGGAAACTGAAGCACTCCGAGTAAACCCACCAGGAAAAACATGTAAATTCAAGGCAGGGAGCACCCGGGCTCCCCTTGCTGCAAGGCAGCAGTTCATCCTCCACACCACCATGCCCCCACATGATTAATACAAGCTTTAATGCATTTCATCATGAAAATTATATCAAGCATTTATCTTAGCATTCTAAATGTTCAGGGAGCAGGAATATCATGAAATTAATGTACAGTATTATGTGTGCTGCCTGCACCTCCTCTTAATGCAAGAGGAAATCAGCTTAAGAAGCACGTAGCAATTAACATGGCTCGGGGAACACGACAGAAAGCATTTCATGTGCTACATAACTTATGACGGGGTTTGAGAAAATCTAGCAAATTAAATATTTATTTTCAGATGAAGTTTAGTTTACGATGTTCTACTTTAATGACAAATTACGAGAATGAAGTCAGCATATTGATTTAATTCTCGTCATAAGCATCGAGATTAATGTGGAAATGTCGAGAATAAAGTCAACATGTCGTCACACTATTACACAGTACCCGGGTACATTACACAGTATTGAAAAAAAATAAAACAAGTACAACTTGGCTTGCAGTATTGTCCAGTAGTACAGAAACAGTATTCACACATTTGAACATAATGGTTCACACCATTATTAGGGCTCACCACCTATGGGAGGGGCCAAGGAGGTCAGGTGCAGTGTGAGTTGGGTGGTGGCCGGAGGCGAGGACCTTGGCGGTCCGATCCTCGGCTACAGAAACTGGCTCTTGGGACATGGAATGTCACCTCTCTGAAGGGGAAGGAGCCTGAGCTAGTGTGCGAGGTCGAGAGGTTCCGGCTAAATATAGTCGGACTCACCTCAACGCACGGCTTGGACTGTGGAACCAATCTCCTTGAGAGGGGCTGGACACTCTACCACTCTGTAGTTGCCCCCGGTGAGAGGCGCCGAGCAGGTGTGGGCATACTTATTGCCCCCCAACTTGGAGCCTGTGCGTTGGGGTTTACCCCGGTGGACAAGAGGGTGGCCTCCCTCCGCCTTCAGGTGGGGAGAAGGGTCCTGACTGTTGTTTGTGCGTATGCGCCGAACAGAAGTTTGGAGTATCCACCCTTTTGGAGTCTCTGGAGGGGTGCTAGAGGGCATACCTTCTGGGATTCCCTCGTTTTGCTGGGAGACTTCAATGCTCACGGGCAATGACAGTGAGACCTGGAAGGGTGTGATTGGGAGGAATGGCCCCGATCTGAACCCGAGCTGTGTTTTGTTATTGCACTTCTGTGCTCGCCACGGATTGTCCATAACGAACACCATGTTCAAGCACAAGGGTGTTCATATGTGCACTTGGCACCAGGACACCCTAGGCCTCAGTTCGATGATCGACTTTGTGGTGTGTCGCCGGACTTGCGCCATATGTCTTGGACACTCGGGTGAAGAGAGGGGCGGAGCTGTCAACTGATCACCACCTGGTGGTGAGTTGGCTTCGATGGTGGGGGAAGATGCCGGTCAGACCTGGTAGGCCCAAACGTGTTGTGAGGGTCTGCTGGGAACGGCTGGCAGAGTCCCCTGTCAGAAGTAGCTTCAACTCCCACCTGCAGAACTTCAACCACGCCCCGAGGGAGGTGGGGACATTGAGTCCAATGGGCCATGTTCCGTGCCTCTATTGTTGAGGCGGCTGACCGGAGCTGTGGCCGCAAGGTGGTCGGTGCCTGTGCGGCAATCCCAAACCCGTTGGTGGACACCGCGTGAGGGATGCCGCAAGCTGAAGAAGGAGTCCTATAGGACTTTTTGTCCTGTGGGTCTCTGGAGGCAGCTGATAGGTACCGCAGGCCAAGCGAACGGCTTCGTTGTTGCTGAGGCAAAACTCGGGCATGGGAGGAGTTTGGAGAGGCCATGGAGAACGACTTTGGACGGCTTCGAGGAGATTCTGGTCCACCGTCCGGCCTCAGGAGGGGAAGCAGTGCAGTGTCAACACCGTATATGGTGGGGATGGTGCGCTGCTGACCTCACTTCGACGCTGTGGGTCGGTGGGGGAGTACTTCAAGACCTCCTCAATCCCACTAACATGCCTTCCAATGAGGAAGCAGAGCCTGGGGACTCTGAGGTGGGCTCTCCCATCTCTGGGACTGAAGTCACCGAGGTGGTCAAAAAACTCCTTGGTGGCAGGGCCCCGGGTGGATGAGATCGCCGGAGTTCCTTAAGGCTCTGGATGTTGTAGGACTGTCTTGGTTGACACGCCTCTGCAACATCGCATGGACATCGGGACAGTGCCTCTGGATTGGCAGACCGGGGTGGTGGTCCCCTCTTTAAAAGGGGACCGGAGGGTGTGTTCCAACTATAGAGGGATCACACTCCTCAGCCTCCCTGGAAAAGTCTATTCGGGGTTCTGGAGAGGAGGGTCCGCCGGATAGTCAACCTCGGATTCAGGAGGAACAGTGTGGTTTTCGCCCTGGTCGCGGAACAGTGGACCAGCTCTTCACCCTTAGCAGGTCCTGGAGGGTGCATGGGAGTTTGCCCAACCAGTCTACATGTGTTTTGTGGACTTGGAAAAGGCATTCGACCGTGTCCCTCGGGAATCCTGTGGGGTGCTCGGGAGTATGGGGTACCGGACCCCTGATAAGAGCTGTTCGGTCCCTGTACAACCGTGTCAGAGCTTGGTCCGCATTGCCGCAGTAAGTCGAGCCCGCTTCCAGTGAGAGTTGGACTCCGCCAGGGCTGCCCTTTGTCACCATTCTGTTCATAACTTTATGGACAGAATTTCTAGGCGCAGCCAGGGTGTTGAAGGGGTCCGTTTGGTGGACTCAGGATTGGGTCACTGCTTTTGCAGATGATGTTGTCCTGTTTGCTTCATCAGGCCGTGATCTTCAGCTCTCTCTGGATCGGTTCGCAGCTGAGTGTGAAGCGGCTGGGATGAGAATCAGCACCTCCAAATCGAGACATGGTCCTCAGCCGAAAAGGGTGGAGTGCCCTCTCAGGGTTGGGGAGAGATCCTGCCCCAAGTGGAGGAGTTCAAGTATCTCGGGTCTTGTTCACGAGTGAGGGAAGAATGGATCGTGAGATGACAGGCGGATCGGTGCGGCATCCGCAGTGATGCGGCTCTGCATGGTCTGTCGTGGTGAAAAGAGAGCTGAGCCGTAAGGCAAAGCTCTCAATTTACCAGTCGATCTACGTTCCTACCCTCACCTATGGTCATGAGCTATGGGTAGTGACCGAAAGAACGAGATCGCGAATACAAGCGGCTGAAATGAGTTTCCTCCGCAGAGTGTCTGGGCTTTCCCTTAAAGATAGGGTGAGGAGCTCAGTCATCCGGGAGGGGCTCAGAGTAGAGCCGCTGCTCCTCCGCATCGAGAGGAGTCAGATGAGGTGGCTCGGCATCTGATCAGGATGCCTCCTGGACGCCTCCCTGGTGAGGTGTTCCGGGCACGTCCAACCGGGAGGATGCCCCAGGGAAGACCCAGGACACGCTGGAGGGACTATGTCTCCGGCTGGCCTGGGAACGCCTTTGGGATTCTCCCGGAAGAGCTGGAAGAAGTGGCGGGAGAGGGAAGTCTGGGCTTCTCTGCTTAAGCTGCTACCCCCGTGACCCGACCTCGGATAAGCGGAAGAGGATGGATGGATGGGTTCACATCCGACCTTTTAAAACCAAAGTATATCCAGACAACAGACACGGCTCCTTTTTTCGGCAAAAGTTCAACTGTGTCATCATGTTCAACTTTGTCGTCTGCTACAGCTTCAGTTTTAGAATGTTCTCTGTCCATTTTCACTGCTCAATACCTCCGCTAACGCATGTACTCTGTTGTGTGTTTAGCGGTGCAGCAGTGATAAAGGTACCCATTGAACAGTTTCCTGCTGCGCCACATTCCAAACATTGTTTAGGCTGTTTAAACCGGTGTTGTGGTATAAGAAAAATCCATATCATATGTTGTGATGTAGGATTTTGCATATAACTTGATAAATGTTTTGTATGTCTTTATTTATAATTTAGGCAAACCAATGTAATTTAGTGGTACCTTGGTGAGAGGCATTCTTGTTTATCCCCCCATGTTTACGACTTTTCTTTGTAATTTTACGACAGGATTTGGGGGATGTGTCTTAAACCAGTTTGATGAGCATTTCTTTGCTAAAGTCTTTTCTCCCATCCCCCACACAAAGCCAGGTTAGTGTAATATATGGTCTTGGGGGGGCAGAAGATAAGATGTTCTATTTCACCCATTGGTCTGAGGTATGGCTGTTTGGAATTGGCTAGTCTCAGAGGCCTTTAAGTACCATGATGTCCTATTGGTTCTAGGAATTGGAGAGAACATCTATAAATGTACTTGCTCAACCACATTCTCTCTCTCTGACTGACTGACATATGATGAAGAAGCATCTCTCTGACTGACCCACATATGAAGAAGCATCTCTCTGACTAACCTGTGATGATGAAGACACACAATGAAGAGCACAGCTCAGCAGCCATATTGAACAGACATGTGGCTGAAAGCTGAGCACCAACGATGCCTTAACTAGAGACATTTTAAGTAACTGCAAGTCTGTGTGCCACCTGAATTACACATCACCATTTTATCAGGTTGTATGGTTGCCAATATTCAAATGTACTTTGCATTTTGTTATTATTTATGAATATTATCAGTAATACATTATTTTATGTGTAACTTAACTCCTGCTTGTCTTTTACTACATCTAATTGCCTGAGGTTATAGATATAGAAGGGAAGGTGGGGATAAGTTATATACAGTGGTAAGTCTGTGAGATTAGGTATTCTAAGGCTACATATTAATAATACAATAGGGACAGTAGAGCAATATATATATTACTCTACCAAGATAAAACAATTGGCGTAGTTGGGCAGGATTTTGGGGTAACCAAGTTTTGCACCCTGTTTGCAAATACTGTTTTGATGTATGTGTTTGTTTATGTATGTGAATTTTAGGGCACCCAGTGTACAAATGCGGTGGAAGTAAAACATTGTTTGGTTGCTGAATGGAATATAACCAACAAAGTGTAGAGACTTCATGTGTGTCACAAGGACACCCGCATGTTTGTTAGTGCTGGTGGTAGTGAGTCCCTAATTAAAGTGCTAGGGAGTGGTGAAAGATGCATGCGTCATTCATACGGCATTTAAGTGGTTAAAGTGCTAGGGAGTGATGGGACATGCATTCGTCATTCATACGGTACTTATTCGTTTAGAATCTTTGTGTATGTATGTGTATGTTTGCTTACAGGGGCAAAAGTAGGCCAACCCATAACGAATTTGGCAAATTGTATTAGAGTGAATTGTAGACTTAGAAATGCCTAAGTTCATTTTAAAGTCAGCCATCTTCCAGTGGAGTGGCAGAGGAAGCAGGCTAAAGCTAGGAAACCTGTAGTTCAGGTAGAGAAAGCAGAAGCTGAGCTGAGTGTGCCACAAAATGGAAGGGGCTGGAAGGATTAAAAGCAAGAAAACAGAGATCAGGTTTAAAGAAGACAGCTGCTGTTATAAGAGGTTTACTAGCTTGTATTATTGGTAATAAGGAAGATCATGATAAGGAAGAAAATAGCAAAGTGAATGAAAGTGAAAGTTATGGAATGTTGAGTGAGAGTTTTGAAAGATGTAACAGTTGGTGTGATAATTGTGAAGTGTTAGCATGTAGAACATCCACTGCTAAAGTAGAAAGCAGTGAAAGAAGTGGAAAAAAGAGAAAACCACCCATGGTGAAAGTTAGGGCAACAGTAACCAGATCGGACTGGAACCCTAAAACATGGGTGGGTGACTTACATGAGACAGATGTGTGCTCAGATAAAGAGTGGGAATGTGAGTGTGAGGAAAAGGAGAGAGATGAAAGGAAGGAAAACAGCAAGGGTGTTTTCTTCCTTTATTCTCCACTGCACCACAATCTCCAAGTAATTCTGAGGCCTGTCCAGTATTTAAAGAGCATGCTACACTGATAGGTATTTCACCACTGTTAGGAAAGGTAACCAGTGCTGCACTGAAATTTGATTTAGGACAAAGAGATCAGATAGAAGGCAGAGGAGCTGGTGAGTGTGAATGGCAATTGTTGACTAGAGGGCATGAACTGGATATTGGCTTAAGGATACTGAGTAAAGAAAGTGTGGAATTAAACAAAGAACAATGGAAATGAAAGGAATTCAAGTGCTTGTGTGTGAAAGGTCTGAATGTGCTAGTGCAAGAATGGCTGAGTTGGAAAGAAAGTGCACCAGTTTAGGAGTTGGTTTGAATGAAACAGGACAAGCCAAAGAACAAAGGATGGGGGATGGTGCAGCAGGAAGCTCAGCTAGCAAGCCAGGAATGCACATGGGTGTGAAGGTCCTAACAGCTGTGCTAGGGCCAGCAGTAATTAAAAACCACACACACTTAGGTCCAGTAATTCGAAACCTGACTGACCAGTTGTTCAAAAAGACAGCCTATGACTCTCCATGCAATAAAATGGAGAAAAGTGAGCTGGTCTTTAGTAAAGAACACAGGTCAGTTTTAGCAGAAATGCTGGATTTAGAACTTGGGTTCTGGAGAGGCTTCAGTCCACACTTTCAGGTAGCAGTTACCATACAATAAAAAAAAGGACACACAGGCAATGAAAAAATAGAAGGGTAGCACAGGAAGACAGGAAAGGGAAAATAGTTATTTCTGTTTCAATTTTCTGGCCTTTTGCAATAGTGCTACTTCTATTGTAAGGTTTTTATGGACTTTGGTTTGGTGCAGGTAATAAATAGTGAAGGCAATTAGCAGAGTAAAATCCATGCAGGAGATCGGGTTACCATTGGCACATTGGAGTGGTGTGGCACTAGTGCCAAGCTGTTCCAATGAATGCCTGGAAGCAAAGTTTGAGTTTTGGCACCAGGTCGACAGCCAAGAAAATGAGATGGACAGAAACTGCTTTGTCACCTTCCATTTTGCAGACCTGCCTACATAGCAGAATGAAGAAAAGACAACATGCAAAGACTAAAGACAAAGACATGAAGAAGAACTGAAGGGACAGCAAGAAAAGACACTTACTGGGGTTTAAGTGAGTAACAAGTCCACAAGTCATGCAATAATAATAGGACTAGTCACAATAGCTATAGTTTAAAAGGAAAGGTTTGTTCATTACTGCAGCAAATTTATATTCCAAGGGGTGGAAACTGAACAAACCAGTTAGGAATGCCAAAATAAGGGGATTCATTTTGGGCTCATAAAGTATACATTCTGGGTATTAATTAATTAAGAGGGATAATTAATATAAGAAAAGGTATACTGAGCAAATTGGTGAACTTTTCAGGAAAGCAGGTGCAGCTGGTACATTTGCAAGACATATGGGCTCCGATGTTTAGATATAGTCTAATTGGGAAAATATGGAAGCCCTGCTGAGATTGTCGGCTATGGTGCAGGCACAGGACCAGTGGGCCAATTCTGAACCGAGGTGTTTAGCACAATGAGTATGCATATGGTGAGCAAACAACTCTAGGGGTGGCCTACGGGGGGAATGATGAGAGTTGCAAAGCTTTGATGTCTCATGGTGGTGATGCCAGCCTATACTGGTAAAGGCTGATGGCAGTCAAGAGTTGCACCATGGGTAGGAAAGCACAAGAGGCAACTAAGTCAACCCCAAATGTGTGCAGAGGGGCCACAAATGTTGGTTTGTGAACAGTTTATGCAGTGGCACATGGCTGTCACTTGGGCAGAAGTGGTTGTACTGGCACCTGTGGCATGTTACCTTTCAAATTTTGATGTTAATTGTACAGTTGCATATGCTTAGATAGTTTGGGACAGGGGTCTAATTAGCAGTTAGACAGAGAACAAGTACAGATTAAAAATTCACACAATAGACTCAATTGTAGTGGGCTAGTTTAGTGGAAGGTGTGGACTTGTCTCATTTTGAACCACCAGATCTGATGACATATGGAGACTGCAGAAAGAGTTGACGCAAGCTGGAGCAGATACAAGTCATCGGGAGCGCTTCCAAGTTCTTCAGATTGTCTTTGAAATAAAGAAGATATGTAATGGACAAATGGTCACGGACAACTTTTAACACTGGGAGAGCAAATACTGCAAATCAATGCACAAGTTATGCATCAGACTCTTGAAACAATTTAAAGACATTGTGTATAAAGACACTGTACAAAACATTCATCGGGGTGGAGTGTTGTGATGTAGGATTTTGCATATAACTTGATAAATGTTTTGTATGTCTTTATTTATAATTTAGGCAAACCAATGTAATTTAGTGGTACCTTGGTGAGAGGCATTCTTGTTTATCCCCCCATGTTTACGACTTTTCTTTGTAATTTTACGACAGGATTTGGGGATGTGTCTTAAACCAGTTTGATGAGCATTTCTTTGCTAAAGTCTTTTCTCCCATCCCCCACACAAAGCCAGGTTAGTGTAATATATGGTCTTGGGGGCAGAGATAAGATGTTCTATTTCACCCATTGGTCTGAGGTATGGCTGTTTGGAATTGGCTAGTCTCAGAGGCCTTTAAGTACCATGATGTCCTATTGGTTCTAGGAATTGGAGAGAACATCTATAAATGTACTTGCTCAACCACATTCTCTCTCTCTGACTGACTGACATATGATGAAGAAGCATCTCTCTGACTGACCCACATATGAAGAAGCATCTCTCTGACTGACCCACATATGATGATGAAGACATTACATTGAAGAGCACAGCTCAGCAGCCATATTGAACAGACATGTGGCTGAAAGCTGAGCACCAACGATGCCTTAACTAGAGACATTTTAAGTAACTGCAAGTCTGTGTGCCACCTGAATTACACATCACCATTTTATCAGGTTGTATGGTTGCCAATATTCAAATGTACTTTGCATTTTGTTATTATTTATGAATATTATCAGTAATACATTATTTTATGTGTAACTTAACTCCTGCTTGTCTTTTTACTACATCTAATTGCCTGAGGTTATAGATATAGAAGGGAAGGTGGGGATTAGTTATATACAGTGGTAAGTCTGTGAGATTAGGTATTCTAAGGCTACATATTAATAATACAATAGGGGACAGTAGAGCAATATATATATTACTCTACCAAGATAAAACAATAACAAAAATAAAAAACGTTTTTGGTATGAACCGGTATATGGCCCAGCACTAATACCCGCATGTGTCTATATAATTTGCTTTACTGCATTATGTTTTCATGTGTCTGTTTGTCCTGTATTCTTTTGAGCATGGCTGCGCTCTACCCCTGCCTCCTCTTCTTTGAATAACTTTGTAGCAGTGTTACAACTTGATGGACTTCATTTCCCAGCTGCCCTGAAGGGCGTTCCCCTCATTGTTGGTCGGCAACAGGCACAGGGGCTGCTGGGGACAAGAAGGGCTGGCGGGAACTTTAAAAGAGAGCCAGCTAAACAGAGAAGGAGCACTGTTGTTTCTCATCACTGTTGCCGTTTGCCTGTGTGGTTGTCCTGCTTTGCTGTTGTATTGGATTTAAGTTTTGTCTTGTGCCCATCTGGATTATCTTATCGGAGGGAGTGCTCCCACACATGTCAACACAAAATCTTTAAGAAACGGTAGGATGTTGTTGTAGATGTCTATTATTGTGCATTGTGTTTATCATCACCGAAGGGAAAGGGGAGGGTTGTCTGAATTTTTTTTTGTTTATATTTTATTTCCATTTAATATATTATTAATTCATTTATTTGATTTAGTGGGTTTGTGTCTCCATCTGTGAGTGAGTGTAGGTCAGGCCAAGGTTGGGTGAGTAAATGGAATCCCCCACCAAAAAAATAAATCACCATTCCATTGACTACAGATTTTGGTTTCTTTACACGTACCCTTCTAGTTCCACGCACATTTCTCACTTTACACAGAAGTCATGTGTGTCGAAGGTGCATTGCAAGACAAGGAGCTTGAACAAAATGTGCTGCTGATTGATATACGTGGGATGCCTAGGTCACGTCATGTAATGGTCAGAGCCCCTCTCGAGGAAAAGGTTACCCTGCTGGATACCCTGTGTGTCTCCAGTCCGGAACAGCTCGAGACCAGTGAGGGAAGGATTTTGTAAGACCTGACTTTATGCCTAGAGCTGTTTGAGGCACAGGTTGATGACATCGCCCGCAGCTTAATCAATCAAGACAAGACTGTCCACGACCTCATCGATGCCACTGTCACCCAAGTATCTGGCGAGGCAACTGTGAGGGTGAAGCGTCTTTAGAACATTAGAACACTCTATAGACAAGACCATTCAGCCCAACAAAGCTTGCCAGTCCTGTCCACTTATTTCTTCCAAAAAAACATCGAGTTGAGTTTTGAAAGTCCCCAACGTCTTACTGTCTACCACGCAACTTGGTAGCTTATTCCAAGTGTCTATTGTTCTTTGTGCAAAGAAAAACTTCCTAATGTTTGTGCGAAATTTACCCTTAACAAGTTTCCAACTGTGTCCCCATGTTATTGATGAACTCATTTTAAAATAACAGTCTCGATCCAGTGTACTTATTCCCTTCATAATTTTATGCAATTCAATCATGTCACCTCTTGATCTTCTTTTGTTTAAACTGTATAGGCTCAGCTCTTTTAATCGTTCCTCATAATTCAGCTCCTGTAGCCCTGGAATGAGCCTAGTCGCTCTTCTCTGGACTTTTCTAGCACTGCTATGTCCTTTTTGTAGCCTGGAGACCAAAACTGCAAACAGTACTCAAGATGAGGCCTCACCAGTGCATTATAAAGGTTGAGCATAGCTTCCTTGGACTTGTACTCCACACATCATGTTATATAACCTAACATTCTATTAGCCTTCTTAATGGCTTCTGAACACTGTCGGGAAGTCGATAGCTTAGAGTCCACTATGACTCCTAAATCCTTCTGATAAGGTGTACTCTTGATTTTATGACCGCCCATTGTGTATTCAAACCTAACATTTTTACTTCCTATGTGTAATACTTTACATTTACTGACATTAAATTTCATCTGCCACAAATCTGCCCAAGCCTATATGCTATCCAAGTCCTTCTGTAATGATGCAACGGATTCCAAATTATCTGCTAATCCACCTGTATTGGTATCCTCTGCAAATTTAACCAGCTTGTTACTTATATTCCTATCTAAATCATTTATATATATATATATATATATATATATAAAAATAGCAGCGGCCCTAATACTGACCCCTGTGGAACACCACTCTTTTAACATCGGCCAGTTCTGATGAGGTTCCTTGCACCATCACCCTCTGCTTCCTATGTCTGAGCCAATTCTACACCCATCTAAAAAATCACCCTGAACTCCCACTTTTTAATTTGATGCCCAAAAGTTTATCAAATGCTTTCTGAAAGTCCAGATAAATATCATATGTTCCACTCTGATCATATCCTTTTGTTGTCTCTTCATAGAATTCCAGCATGTTAGTAAAACACGACCTCACTCTTCTGAACCCATGCTGACTGTTCAGAATAACTCCTGTCTTTGACATTTGTTGCTCAATCTTATCCTTAATAATTCCTTCCATTAATTTTCCTGTGATGCATGTTAAGTTTACTGGCCTATAGTTGCTTGGATCTGCTCTGTCACCCATTTTATATAATGGGATGGTATTTGCCATTTTCCAGTCCTTCGAAATCTTTCCAGTGTGCAGTGACTTCCTAAAAATATGTGTCAAGGGTTTATATATGTACTCACTAGCCTCCTTAAGAACACGAAGATAAATATTATCTGGTCCTGGTGATTTGTTTGATTCAATTTTATTTAATCTGAGCAGCACTTCTCCCTCTGCAATTTCCAAAACCCTTAGTACCTCCTTAGTAGTCGCGTTTACCTCTGGGAGGTTATCCACTTGCTCACTTGTGAACACCTCATAATTATGTAAGTTTAGGGCATGTGCTATTTCACTGTCTGTATCTTTTAATTCCCCATTACTACTTCTAATGCACTTGACCTCCTCCTTGACTGTTCTTTTACTGCTAAAATAGTAAAAGAATCTCTTAGGGTCTTCTTTCACCTTATCTGCTATATTCCTCTCCAACTGTCTTTTAGCCTCCCTGATATCCTTCTTGATGGTTGCCCTCATGTTCTCATATGCTCTATGATTCACTTTGTAGTCATTAGTCTAATACGCCTTATAAACCAGTTTTTTCCTTTGCAACATCTTTTTTTAAATCTTTATTAATCCACCATGGAGTTTTTTTTATTTTGTTATTAATTCCAAATTTAGGTATGTATCAGTCCTGCATTACATGTAAAATATTTTTAAACCTGTTCCACTGCTGTTTGACTGTCTCCACACTTAAGTTTATCCCAGTGTATCCTACTTAGACTTTGTTGCATCTGTTTAATATTTGGATAATTAACGTCCCCCATGACTATAATATCTCTCTGTAAACTTGCCTTTTTGATATTACTAAAAAGATGTGTGTTGAAATTACTGTCTGAATTGGGTGGTCTATAACACACTCCTAAAATAAGACCTCTTTCCCTAAGATTTTCCAGGCGAAGCCACGTGTCCTCACTAAGATGGGGTTCATCATCCAACTGAAGAGAACTTACATTTAAATTATGTTTGGCATAAACAGCAACCCCACCTCCTTCTCTGTTCTGTCTATCCTTCGTAAAAAATGTGTGTCCTCTATGTTACACTCATCCCCATCTTTGTTATTTAGCTAAGTTTCCATTATTGCTATAATATCATCATTATGCTCTTCTACATACAACTCCAACTCACTTACCTTATTTTTGATACTTCTAGCATTAAGGCAAGCTATTTTTAATGTGTTACCCCTTCTATATTTAAATGTTTGCTTAGAATTTACATTATTATGCATTTTTATTTCTACACCATTGTTTGTTCTTCCATGTATAGATCTAAACCCGGTTTGTCCTAAACTCGCCTATTTCTACATGCCTGGTCTGGAATCTCCTCCTGCGCCACTTTGGGGGTGCACATTATTTCTCTAAAGGACACCTGGGCCAAATCCACCAATACTTTATTACAACGCAGTTCAGCGACCCTGAGCTCGAGGTATTGGATCAGCTGGCATCTCTTGCAGATGTAGCCCTCATAGACAACTGGCTCTTCCAAACCATCATCTAAAAAGTCCAACATCCAACAGGACTTGCATTGCACTGGTCTCATTATTAAAATTTGATTTGGGAGTAGTAAACTACCTTAACATTTTTTTTAAATTTTAATTTCTTCCTCTTTCGGCTGCTACTAAGATCTGCTACATATATTTTACACCTTTTCCCTTAAGCTCCTGTACTGTTCTCATTCTCAGCTGTCTGCTACGTGTCTTTCTATAAGGTTAACTTTACTTTTCTCTGTCTATTCTCTTAACTTTGCACTCCTCTTACTTTATAAGCTCTCCTCCACTCGCACCGGCTGTCACCCACTTAACTGTTCTACCTCTGGACCGCTAAGGACTGTTTAATCCAAAATAAACAAATAAATAGTTGTGTCTGATTGTCTTAATGCTGGCCAAAGACCTGCGCACTGCCTTGCCTTCCCCTTTTACTGTTTTGAAGTCAGCCGCAGCCTTTTATTCTTTTCCTTTACACTAAGGAATCACTATTACGACGATGGGGTCCCGAATGGAAAAGGACTGAGCGGCCATTGGGGTTGGTGGATCTCATAAGGGTCCCACAGCCGTAGATACAGACAGCCGTAGATATAGACAGCACTTGTACCCTTAAATACAGTTTGTGCGAAAAGCTTAAAGTGCCACATGAGCAACTTAGGAAAAGTGCAAAAGTGAAATTCTTCCTCATTGATTGACTGCCATGCAGATCAAAGGGCAAGGTTTCCCTGGGGCTTTGTTTGCAGGAGACGCACTGGGAGACAGAGTTCTATGTCCTGCAAGATGACCACCTGTCAATGTCATTGCCGGTGGGTGAAGTTCATCGGTTAGTGATCTACTGTAGTTTGTCCTAACTTGCATTATTATTTTGCACAGGTGGTTGTCGATCCCAGCCTAGTACAAAAGACAATTCTTGAACAGCCGGAGCTTTTCAGCCACTGCTTAGGAGGTGGCACTCGGTGTAAACAGACAGACTGGGTCAGACGGAGGTGGTGTGTCGCCACATCCACACAGTCGACCCAGTCCCTGTACGGCACAGAGCATACAGAGTTTCACCACCGAAAAGAGGAATAATCAAAGAGTGTGTCAACCAGATGTTGGTGGATGGGGTCATTGAGCCTTACCGTGGGCCAGTCCTGTGGTGCTCCTTCAAGAGCCCAATGGGACCTACCGATTCTGTGTGGACTATCGGGAGCTGAACAAAAAGACCTTACATGATGTCTACCCAATGCCCTCCTACTTGATATCCTTGAATTATTGCATGGGGCAGCAGTGTTCAGCTCCCTGGAGCATTGAGAAAAGCATTGAGTAGATGGCTGTCATAACCCTGGAGGGGTTTTTCCAGTTTTGGGTGGAGCCCTTTGGGTTAAAAAATGCAGGGGCTTCATTCCAACATCTGATGGAGCAGGTCCTCTAGGGTCTCTTTGGGAAGATCTGCTTCATGTATATCGATGACATCATTGTGTTCTCCCCATCTGATCTGTCCAACAACATCTGAAGGACCTTCAGATAATCTTCCAATTACTACACACGGCTCATCCTTCACTCCGTAGCAAGAAGTGTAGATTTCTACAAGACCAGCTTTCCTTCCTCTGCCATGTGGTGTCTGCAGACATGGTCAGGGTGGATCCGAAGAAAATTAAGTCCATCTTGGCATACCCGGCACTTATGGGAGGTATAAAGTCTCCAGCGCTTCCTGGGGATGGTCGGGCAATTGTTACAGCTGCTGAGGAAGGGATCTCCCTGGGAGTGGATGCCAGTACTCCGAAAACTCAAGAAGGCACTGATGTCACCACTGGTCCTGGTACATCCTAATCCAACTTTAACCTTTCTGTCCTCTCTCAATTAAATCAGGGAGTCAGTGGTGGCCTATGCCTCATGGTCACTGAAGGGCATCAAATATAATTATTCCACCACCGAGAAGGAATGCCTAGTTGTTGTGTTGGCCGTTGAGAAATGGCACCATTTCCTGAAGTGGATGACAATTGAAATCTGTACGGACCACCAGGCTCTGACCTGGGCATTTAACTGCCTAAAGACCACATCTAGGTTAACCAGATAGGTGTTGCACCTCCAACAGTTTACATTCAAGGTGTGCTATCGTAAGGGCTGTGCTAACGTTGTACCCGGTGCGCTGTACTGGGTGCATGAGCCGGCACCCATAGTATGTGTGGTATCGGTCTCCAATCTTTGCCCTAATCTTCCTCTGAACATGCAGGGCATTGTATAATCGCAAGCTGCTAGTCATGTATGTCAGAGACTGAGAGAGGATTCAGGGAAGAGGCCTGACCGCGTACATTACAGGGAACTTCAAGGGGCCTTTTATCGCTGCGTTCCGACCAAGGATCGGGGTTACCATTATCAGTTGGTAGTGTCCGAGACCTATGTTCCCCTGTTCCTACAATACTACAATGACCCCCTGATCGGTGGTCAGCTTGGATGCAAAAAATCACTGCTTAAGTTCCTGGAGGTTGCATGGTGTCCAACGGTACACAAAGACGTCTGGTCCCTTTTCCAGACTTGTACCACCCGCCAGCAATACAAAACCCCACCTGGCCTCCTGTGGATATCTTCAACCAGTGACCATCACTACTCCAGGAGAGTGCCTAGGAGTGGACTTAATGGTACCCTTTCCAACTAGCAAGGATTGGAAGAAATCAGTCCAGAGCTGCTAACCACTGCACTAAAATAACATTTTGAACCAAAGTGGAATAAACTGTGATCCCTTGCTATATCGTGCTTCTACTTTTGCAGCTTCACTCCATCGCGGATTTTAAATGTAAGCATATCTAAATATATATCACTGATTTTTCGCTGGTTCGCAGATTTCTGCAGACCGTGGGTCTTTTAATTTATGGTACATGCTTCCTCAGTTGGTTTTCCCAGTTGATTTCATACAAGGGACGCTATTGGTGGATGGCTGAGAAGCTACCCAGTCAGAGCATGTATTATGTATTAAATAAAACTCCTCAATGATATATGATATGCTTCCCGCGCAGTGCTTTGCATACTTGAATGCCTGAACAGCACGTATTGATTTTTGATTATTTGCTTTTCCTCTGTCTCTCTCACTCTCTCTGACATTCTCTGCTCCTGACTAAGGGGGTGTGAGCAGAGGGGCTGTTCACACACTGGCCTAGAGGATACGGACGCTCCTCTGAAAAATGCTGTAAGACTATCTTCATATTGCTCCCTTCCTTGCAGCTGCTTTGTCCGGAGGTGCTTCACATACTTAAAACCCCAAACAGCCCTATTAATTTTTGATTGTTTGCTTTTCTCTCTGTTTGTTTGTCTCTCATTCTCTCTCTTTGACATTCTCTGCTCCTGAGGCGCACTCCTTTGAAGAGGAAGATATGTTTGCATTCTTTTAATTGTGAGATGGAACTGTCATCTCTGTCTTGTCATGGAGCACAGTTTAAACGTTTGACTAAAGGGTGTTATTTCATGTCTAGAGGGCTCTAATAATGTTAAAAAAACGTATTTAGAAGGTCGTAAGCTGGTTTTCTATGCTCTAACTGCGAAAATATTCAATTTTATAAGTAAAGAATCCTACTTCACGGAAATTAATTTATCGCGGTAGAGTCTGGAACGGATTAACCGCGATAAACGAGGGTTTACTGTAGTGGCAGAACGTTATGTTTTTCTCAGCAGAAAAGAGCAAAGTATGGAGTCTTTTGTCATATGTAAGTGGCTTTAAAGGGACTGGTGGAACATTGTCAGTTTGGCACAACTTTAAGAGAACAGTTGAAAGAACATTTCATCTGTAGGTTGGCTGGCGGAGAGCTGTGAGCTCAGTTGCTGAAAGTTGCTTATGAAGAATTGTAGAAGTGTTAACCAGAGAAAAGATGGTGGATATTTGCAAAAATTACGATTGCACTGTTGTTGGCAAGAAACAGTTTCAGCTGGTAATGCCATTTAGCACTGGTATCTTGGTTGCTGGGCAAAGAATGAAGAAGTACTTCTGTTGTTTGAGGATTGACCATAACCTTTAATATATGGTAGTTCAAAGATTTTAAGTCTAACGAGTGTGGAAATGTGGGACATCTGGCTAGGGCTTGCTGAAGCATGGCAGTTGGTGGATGAGTGGCATCAGTTTAAAATTTTTGTGGACAGAGCTGGGATGGTGCGAGAACGAAGGCGGAGAAACTTAATTGCCTAGGCTTGACAGACTCTCTGGAGGAGTGGTCAGAGAACGTGATGGACTTCCGTGACATAAAGAACATGGCCGCGATTGGTATGGATGGCGCATTTATGAATTTAGGGCTAATTACAAATCAAATGCTTTTCCTGGGACAGCAGGAAATGTGAATGTGGAGAGCTTAATTACTTCAAAGGGTAGTCCTGGCATGTTTCTTCCAAGGAAAAAACACATTACTGAATGCACTGAAAAGAGACATAAAGCAGAGTTTGTGATGGAAAGTGAGTATGTAAAACCCTATGATCTGTTAAATGTTAACTGTAAGAATCAAAATGCAGATTGATTGGTGCTGTTATGTCTGTTTTGGAGAAATTGTACTATTTAAAGTTCAGCAGGTTTCTGTTGTGTCCAGCTGATGTTGTATTAAAAACTTACACATCAGAAAATCTAATAGTTTTGTGTAAGCTACTTGCAAATGTAGAAAATGAGTGGAAATCAGTTTGTTTGCCACTACTAATTGTAAAAGGGACTGGAGGTGCTTTAATAGGGTGAAACTGGCTTCCTCATTTAAGGCTAAAAAATGTTGATATATTTCAGGTTAACTAATCAAATCAGAGCAAAGCATTGCAGCAAAATTTATGGTTGTGCTTTCAATAGAGAATATATAAAGGTAGCCAGATCAAACTGTATGCATGTAAAAAGGTTATTCCAAGATTTGTTTAGGGCAAGGCCTGTGCCCTATGCAGTTAGAGATGCAGTGGATAAAACCACTAGAGCTTTTAGTACAACAAGGGGTATTGAACCCAGTATGTGAGGACCATTAGGTCATCATTAACCCCGTGGCTAGATACAGATTCCTATCCTATTTCCTGTACTCAAGCATTTAGTTTGCAAAAACTTGCTAATGATAAAACAGTTTAGTAAAATTGATTTAGCACAAGCATATCAGCAAGTTGAACGGGATATGGATAGCAAGGCATATTTAATACAGAGAATGGACTAATAAATTACCCTATGGAGTAGCCAGTGCCCCTGACATTTTCCAGCGCATAATGGACACCGTTTTACAAGGTTTGAACTGAGTGATCTGCTATTTGGATGACATTTTAGTAACCGGGAGTGACCAGGAGGAGCATTTAAAGAATCTGGAAATTGTTTTGAACAGGCTAAAGCAATATGGGTTTAAGCTTAATTTAGAAAAGTTCTCATTCTTTCAGAGTCAACTCAAGTATTTAGGGCTCACAATTGATAGTGTGATAGTGAAGGAGTAAGGCCTATGAAAGAAAAAACTGGGACAGTTGAGAGGACCCCACACCCTAGAATGTACAAGAAGTGAGGTCATTCATAGCTCTAGTGAATATATATTTTT
>NC_053167.1:91891434-91911851 GCF_016835505.1 Polypterus senegalus | reverse complement strand
GCACTTTAACAAAGGTATTCACTTTTCTCTGAAAATCAAAGTGGTTCAGTGGCATACAACACTATATAATGCCAGTTGAACATCACATTAAAATCTGTTCATTAGATATATGGGAATATGACAAATTTGACAGTCCACTTGACTTGTGTACCCCAAGTTCAACTGCAGTTTAACAAAGGCATCTTTCTTTTCGCAAAACTAGCGTAGCCCAATGCCATCTAACCCTCTGAAATGCACATTAAACATCTAATTCCATTCATTCGATATGGGAATGCCAAGTTTGTCATTGATGTGAGCAAAACTGAACTGCCATTTACCAAAGGCACCTGTTTTGTCACAAAACTTTGAAAATTAAGTTAGTGCAACTTAATGTAACTCCTTTGTATCCGATCAGGTAGAAAATGTGGAAAAATGATTTTTTTTCTTTCTTTCAAATAAAAGGCCCAGTTTAGTGACGGACATTAATATTTTTTTACGCTGCAAAATATTTTGACTGGCTCTTAGTGTTGAATAAGTAACTGCTTTGCACAAGATGTGTGAATAAGAATCTGGTTCAAAGCAAATAACTTCATGCTCACACGAAACTGTCATGTTCTCCCCATATCTCTGTGGGCTTTATGGCAGACCACCTGAAGACTCACAGGTGAAGTAAATAAGAGGCTCCAATTGTGCACTTAACATCACAGCCTGGGTTGATTGCTCACGGACGTTCACTAAATGCTGCTAGGAAAAACTCTATGCCCTAAGACCTAAATCCAGTTAGATCGCAAAGAAGCAACACAGAGGCAGCAATTGAACCGGCGACCAAAACTTTAGCCCTTGTATATGGTGTAGGATCGCTGTCAAAAATAATTCCATCTTCCCGCCTTTGTGGCACATGCGTAGCAACAAAAATTGATTGTTTCTTCTTTGATAGAGAAAACCTCATAAGTCCAATGACATATTTTTGACACTTTGTTCATGCTTGAGAATTGTACTCATAATTTTCAGAAGCGCAAATACAACTTTCGGAAGCACAAGCATAATTGACATGTATGAAATGTAAATTATCATGAGTTATTTTACTCCATATTCCAGTTTCAGCAGCAGATTTTGCTCAAGTGACAGCAACAGATTGTGTTGAAGGTGAAATTCTGTACATTGAGTGGGTGGCCAATGTATCAAAGTTAGAATGAACTGAAGTCTTATTTTCAGAGGAGAGCATAACTCCACCTCCTCCTTGATAACATAGACAACAATTGTGTACATCAGGAGCTGAAAGTGGTAATTCCAACATTGTTATTTAGTACCCTAACTGGACAAGTTACATTGGGAACACTCAGGAATAGTAAAAATTAAAGCGATAACCCAGAATTATTTTTTGTGGCCAGGATTGGATAGGCAGATTGAGGAGAGGGTGGCTGTGTGCAGATTCTGTCAAGAAAATAGAAAATCTGTCAGAAAAAGCACCCTGTACAATGTTGGAGTTGGGTTGAAAGACCCTGGCCGAGACTTCACTTGGATATTTGTGAAAAAAAAATGAATAGAATGTTTTTAGTATTTGTGGATGCCTATTCTAGGTGGGTCGAGACTGAAAAGATGAATGCCACTACTACCACGAGGTCTTCTGGAACAGATAGTATCAGACAAAGTTCCACAATTCATGTCTGCTGAATTTGCGGAGTTCTTTAGACTAAATGCAGCAAGACACAAGACTTCAGAACCCTATTGTTTACAAAGCAATGGAGCTGCAGAACGTATGGTGCAAATAATCAAATTAGAACATTTCTTGCTTGCTTATCATACCACGCCTCATGTCAATAGCAGGAATGGCCCCTGTGGAGCTGTTTCTGAATAGACAGGTATGGACCCCATGGTCAGTAATGAAGTAACCATTTTACAAAATTGTGAGAGAGAAACAAGAGGATACTTAAAACCAAGAGGAACTTTAGAATTTATGCCCCAACAAGGTGTGTTAGTTATAATGTACAGGGGTAGAGAAGGCTCAAGTTAGGTGCAAGGTAAAAGTACTGTATAATAACAAAAAAATTGGGCAATGTACTGGTAAAAGGCAAGGTGATTAAATGGCTTGTAATCCAATTGTTAGCCACAGGTGTGGAGTCTGAAGTGGAAACTGGTGCAGTGGAATGGGAAACATCCATGCCCATTACTGCTAATTTTCCTAAGACAGAAACTACAAAGGCTGAGCTGGGTATAAATGAGGAAAATTATGATAATCCCGGGCAAAATCTTACACTTCCGGCAGAAGTTTTTTGAATAGAGTTTCAGGGGTTGTCATTCTCTTCTGGCAAAACTCTGTGAATAGGGTCTTGGGGTTCCTTCGCAACGGATAAGAAAATTTCCTGTGAGCCTGATGTTACAAGAATAATTTTGATTAGTGTGGTGGGGCGGGGGTAATATAGCATAAGACTTTTTGGTTGTGTTGTCAATTGTATTTGTCTTTGGCCTCTTGTTAATTTCTGTTGTGATTTGCTGCCCTGCGTCACATTACTTACCTGAGACACAACAATGGGAAAAATCCAAGAATCTAAGGAAGCATTGCTTGTATCAAACATTTCAGGCTGGAAATTGTATAATTGTGTGGCTACAGCTATTTGATGGTCCACATTTGGTTCAGTCATACACACAGAGCAAAGTCTGAATGTCACATCTGAAAACTGTATACTATCAGTATGTGCTCTTCATTTAGGAATAGATCTCTACTATGAAGGTATTGTGTAGCAGCTATGAAAGTTGTAAGACCAATTGTTTTCATTCATACTGTGTCATCTAGCACCTGGCTCTGTACTGGTCAGCTAAAAAATGCTTTACAAGTATGTGAATAAATCAAATGTAATAACTTATTTTTCTCCTCACCTTAAAAGGTATTTGAGTCGTTGTTAAGGTTATTATAAGGCCAAAAGAATGTAATCTTGGTACTGTATTGTCTATAAAATACATTTTTTTTTAATTTATTTGTGTATTTGTTTCTTTGTATCTGTTTAGGTTTATGGGTGTTTGTGTACATGAAGGCCAACTGCATGCTTTGACAGAGGTGAGATTTTTTTTTTTTCCCTTAAAAAACATTAACAAGATTTCCTTGTTCCATAGAAACATTTGGGCTTGTGGTTTATCATGAGCTCTAGGGCTCTTATGGAATCTGTTTTATTTTTTCACAAATTCCTTTTTTTTTTTGATTTTCGTTTTTCACCATGCTGTTTTTCCTTGATTCAGATTTTTCTTTTTTTTACTGTAAGTAGCAATAGCTACAACAAAACAAACAATAATGGAATGGCACTTTACATTCCTTCTAATGAAACGGCACACTAGCACAACTGAACCTTATTTTGAAGTTCTATTCATCAGGTCGGAGCCCAGATGCTCCACGATACTGTATGCTGAGATTACAGTAGGGCAGTGAGTGACCTCCAGAATTGTAAGAGCTGTTACTAGTTTGATGCATCCTTCTGAGATGAAGGTTAACTTCACTTTTAGGATTTAGGATATTTGTTACAGTCTGAGCTGATGTGTTCTTGGCCAGAAAGAACTTTTTGTGGAGGTAAAAATGTTCAGTGTACCCTACTGATTCAAACCAGATATTTCACCTGGTGTTTCCTGCCTCGGGAGTTCCTGGCAGGCTTCTTGAAGAAGGCAGACTTGACCCACATCACTAGTAACGCAGCCTCACTAAAGTATTTATAGTGCTGCCAGGTCTGTCCCACCAAAGTGATGACCCGACACAAGCAGGTTGAATGTACACTGTTAGGCATAACCCCTTTTAAAACTTCCTGGTTTGCTTTCAGACAGTATGATGCATTGACTGTAACTACTGCTAAAATGTCATTAAGATTCAGCTCGGTGTTCTGAAGGGACTGAAGTGCTACCTGTGAAAAGGTGGAAAAGTTGCAGCTTTCCATAAAGATAACATCTGCCAAAAAGTACTGGACTTCAGTACCTATAATTGTAATTATGTAAATTATCTGTAATGTTTCTTAATCCTTAAATGTTTACAGATTGAAAATGTGCACCATTACATCTGTAGCTTCATTTACTGCATATCTTAAAAATAATCACAAATCAAAAGCAAAGTAATCTGCAAGACGCTGAATCCGGGAATTAAACAGAAAAAAAGGAAGAGACACACTTTTAAGTGCTTGTTGCATCTGAGGAGAAGCCTGCTGTTCTGCCCAGGGTTATAGGTGGCAAGTTTACCTGTATAACGGAAGAGTCAAACGTGGACCTTACATGCCTCACCACTGTGAGGCAAAACATTTATTAAATCCGGAAACAATATTGTTAATTTTTTATAGGGAACCCGTTAACAACCAGCGCTGTTCACTAATAACATTTTCTATGGGAAATACTGTTAATACCGGTTAAATATAATTTCATGTACAATTAGAACTGCCTACATCAAAGAATTGCCATACAGCCAAATGTTTACTCATCTATGTGGTCTTGGCTGTCTGTGGTTTCCATCAACTACAGCATAAACTTTATTGCCATGAATCTTTCCAAGAACGGCATCCATATGTTGTTCAGAGACACGGAGCAAATGAGTTTAATGAAGACTGCTCATTTTCTGGCAGTGTGCCTACTTGTTTACAATGCTTAATAAAGAAAGGACGCATCTTCGTAATTTTTTTGAGCGGTATGTCTGACTTGGATGACCACAAAGTCCTCCACAAACTGGCGTCTTGCATTTGACGATTTTGTTGTTTCACTTTTTGATCTTAATTTCTTTCTCCTTGTTCTTGAGATGGGTTTTTGATTTGACCTGGTCACTGCAAGTATCTTTTTTGTGTCCAGTCTATGGTATGCTTGCAAAACTTGCAGAAAAGTTGTTGTCCAGATTTGTAAAAGTCACAAGGATACTGTTGTGCCCTCAATTTTGCAGCTATGCTCATGTTTTAGTTTTTTCAACGTAGTTAGGGTATCTGATACTACTTGCTTCAACATTTGTCTCGTGCAGCTCTAGCTAATTTGCATGCATTTAACGAGAAAGCATGCAGGAATCACGCACACAAACAGAGGCACGACTTAATTTCTACAAAGAATTGCATTTGCTTGAAAAACAACAAACTGGAAAATACTACAGATTATTTATTCATTTAATTTATTGAGATGTGTTGTAACAGTTTCCCCTTCAGTCTCTAAATTCTGCACATTTCCATTTTTAAATCTAAAATCTCTTTTTATGCTTTAATTCCGTGATTCCGTCAGTGTTTTCCGCATTGCGGAAATCATAGGGCCCTAGAGCTCTTTTACTTTGAGTTTATTTGAATGAATTGCATTTAGTCATATATGCTCTCCTTTGTGTGAAACTTGTTTTCTGAGCTGTGTACATTTTACTGGATATAAGTTAAATACTGTTACAGCTCACACAGTATTGCTTACTCGGGATTAATGGCTTTGAAAAACATTTTGGAATGCAGCTGCCTATTTTGTTCTGGATTGGGTTCCACATAGTATATAGTACCTTGAGTAGACTGAATTAGTATTGCCCATCCTTCCATTATCTAACTGGCTTATCTAGTTTTGAGTTGGTAACAAGTTGTCACAGGGATGAGTACAGTTTTTGTTCCCACCCAAAAATAGATAAATAGCATATTTAAGTATACACATAATTGTTGTTCACCTGTGCAGTGGTTTCACATGGTCTAACTTCTTTGCAGATAGTGTCTATTTCATAACAGATTTAGAGTTCATTTTTATTTCCTCAACAACCCATACCACACAAGAAATTAAACCTCAGCGTTAAGGCTTAAGACAAACTGGATGATTTAAAATAAGATAATTTGTAGTTTGAGTGGTTCCTTCCACTCTTATTGTTGGGGGATTACCAGAAACTTGCCTTTTAACTTTTGACCTCTGTTGTGGCTCCTTTAATCAAAGGACACATCGTACATAGACGAACATGGGGTTGTATGTAAACTGTGTACTGATTCAGATTTAAAACTATAATCAGTTGTCAAGATTTTTTCCATATACATCAAAATGATTACAAAATAAGAAATTTGACACCACACAATATGCTAGCTAGTTCTCTCATTCCTTCAGATTCCAAAATAATTAACTGTAATATTGATGATAGAATATTTACAATTAGACTAAGAAATCAAGCAAATATAAATCACTATATTGTTGGAAACAATGTTATTTTGGTAAAAACTAAAGTCACTGGTATGCAATGTAAACAATTTTTGCACTGGGGCTGCACTATGGAAGAGTCATTGACAGTACTGCCTCATACTTCAGAGTCCTGTGTTTGAATCTTAGTCCAAACTTTGCCTTTGTGGAGTGTACAAATAAGAGGAGTTAGTGAATGTAAAATAAAGTTAAGTTTGTAGAGTGGTTAAAGGCTTAGTTAAATTACTTAGTAAAAGCGAGTATTAGTAGATGTAACTATGATTTTAATAAAATGTCTGAAAATATCCCGTTGTCCTTTGCAAGTATATTTTAATCTGCTTGATATGTTTAATACTATTTATTTACAGTTTTAGCAATCGGGTTTTTGTCTTTTTCTTCCTGTTTTTTCACTACTGTCTTATCAACTGCTACATTTCCTCTGTCAAAATATTTTGTGGTATATGTTTGGTTTCTGTTTTTTTGTTTAGTCTGGTTCTTGTGCGTTAGCTTCAGTTTGGTACCTATGCTACTTTTCATGTTGTTATTTCATTACTTTATTTTTTTATTCTAGTGATCAATGTTTCATTTTTTGATAGTAGCCATTTTATGTTATTTTTCTTCTAAGATTGTTCTTGAATGATTCTGTCCTCCACCTTGCCTTAAGCTTATTCTTAACTTTATTGCAAATTCTCTTTTCACCTGAGAGAATACATAGAATCAACAGGCCTCTGTTATAGTGCCATGGGTTAATTGGGTGTATCCAAAGTACTATGTGACTATGTGGTGTTATGGGTCCACAGCTTCGTTGAGCAAAAAGCCATTACGTTTTAAATAAATGATGCCAGCTGCTTGCGAGGATGTTGGGCCATAGTGGGCCCGGGGGTGATCCGTGGGGTGGGCGTTTCTCACCTAGTGCACAGGTGAGGAACTGCCCACATTCGTGATTGTCCCCGTGGCTAATGCTGCAACTGCTGTGGCCCTCGTCATTTTAAAAAAGAAGCGAGTCGGTTTTGAGAAGAGGAGATTGGAAAGAACGAAAGAAAGAGGCCGGAGGTTACCGGGAGCAGGAGAGGAAGCAGGTGGTGAGGGAGAGAGCGAGCGAAGAGCGGCCGGGGCAGCGGCGAATGAAGCGCTCATGGGCAGCTGCGAGGGCCTGGGGTATGGGCCTACAGCCAGGCGTGTGAGTTGGATGTCGCTCCCGCTGGCGATTATGTAGCGGGGAGTGACCAAGGGAAGGCGACTGACCGCAGAGAGGCCATGGAAGGCAGCGGGAAGTCGGGAGACTTGGTGCTGGAATCCCCAACGTGGGCGACCTGGCGTTGTGGAAATCAAGTCTCGAGGCTGGGATGAGTGCCATACCGAGCCAGGGATCGGGAGGTCTCCAGTTTCGTGTGTGTGAGAGAAGAGGGCAGCTGCAGAGAGCGTCTCGCCTGCTGCAAAGCCCTATTGGGAGAAGCAGTTGAGACGCTAACATAGAAGAGCACCGGATTTGTTGGTTTTTAAAGGCTGCTTCCTAAAGAAGATTTTACCTCTGGCTTTAAAAGGATTGTGTTTTTTCTATTTATTGTTTTAACCTCCACGTTTTCATTTTAAGTTATTTATTTATTTATTTGAACTTGGAAACACTGCACTATTTATTTGTGGACACTTTTGTTTTGATGGACTGTTTTAATAAAAGCACTGTTTCACTTTTAACCATCCCTTGCTCAGATGCTCAATTATTGCCTCCACTGACTAGCTTATCGGTAACATTACCGACGGTGTTGGTTCAAGGGTTCCCAAAATCAGATGGGAGTGTGGAGCCAGAACCTGCATCGTCACTGACTAACTGCTTTTCTGTGTGCAGTATTTGTAGTTTTTTTTTTTTTTTTAAAACCAAAGTCTAATATTACTGGCTGGCACTGTGGTGTGGCAGTCAAGGCTTTGGACCTAGGACTTCAAACCCTGAGACTTTGGGTTGAAATCCTTCTACTGATATTGTGACCATAAGCAAGTCCATTTGCCTCCCTGTGCTCCAATTGAAAAGACAAAAGAAATAAAACCAGTTGTTGACTTGGATAAAGGCATCAGTTGAACAAAAGTAAAAACGTCATTGGTGTTGTTTACTCTTGACCCTGGTATACACAATAATCAATTCTTGCTTCTTCTAGTGACTTGGCTTTTGTTGATGCTCATTGGAAAAAACTATTTAAAGGAAAACGCGTTCTTTTGAATTGAAACAGGTAGTTAGCTACATTCCCTCTAAGTTGCATTATGTTCCCACTTGATCTGCTTTGCATCTGTTATCACACCGCTCGCTCCCCTTTCTGCACAGCAGTATGGAAGAGCCATACAGCTGTTATCGCACCTTTCACCATTTGATAGTGCACCTACAGCCTCTGTAACTCCATGGGTAAAAATGCCCAATATCCCTAGTTGTCTCTTATGTGTTGTTGCTTCACAGCACTCGATACTTCATGGGTGTCCACCACCCACCCCTCTTGTCATTCGTTTAAGGGTGCTTACCAGCACACAATACTTTATACCAAGAAGTCTACGGAGAGGAGCAGATAACAAAGAGGAGAGCTGCTATGTATCTAAGAGTGTTTGTAGTCAACAGCAAAAATAGTGCTTGCTAGCCACTGAGCTTTAATTTTTGGAGCTTCATCGAGCTTTCTCTTTCCATTTCCAAACATAATCAAGTGACTTTATTTTTGTCAAGGACAACACACTGTCTTCAGCTATCTGTCTGCCCAATTGAATAGTGGTGCTTTTTGCGTAGCCCATCAATCACTTCTATTTCGTCCTTCATTTACATAAAGTACCCCAACACAATTCAAAGTGTGTAATCTTGCATAATTTTTATAAATATCCACAAATAAAGAAACATATTGGCAGATTTTTTTTTTTAATTAAGTCACCAAATTTCAATTAAAACCATCATGGTATTTTTGAGATTTTTGGGTATATACTTCTTCCTGAATATTGGTATATTGGAATGCCCTTTCTTTGAAGATACCGAATTCCCTAAATGTACTATCCTGCCAAATTTCAGCTTTTTAATTAAACTGGAAATAATATTTTTGTTGATGAGTGAGTGAATATGTCGGTCAACTTTCTGTTATATTCATTATATATTGATTTGAATTGTCTGCCTGTTGTTTAGATAGATAGAGATAGATAGATACTTTATTAATCCCAAGGGGAAATTCACATAATCCAGCAGCAGTATACTGATACAAAGAAACAATATTAAATTAAATAGTAATAAAATGAAAACAATTAAAATAAAATTAATGTTAGCATTTACTCCCGGGTGGAATTGAAGAGTGCATAGTGTGGGGAGGAGCGATCTCCTCAGTCTGTCAGTGGAGCAGGACAGTGACAAAAGTCTGTCACTGAAGCTACTCCTCTGTCTGGAGATGACACTGTTAAGTGGATGCAGTGGATTCTTCATGATTGACAGGAGTTTGCTTAGTGCCCGTCGCTCTGCCACAGATGTTAAACTGTCCAACTTTAATCCTACAATAGAGCCTGCCTTCTTAACAAGTTTGTCCAGGCGTGAGGCGTCTTTCATCTTTTATGCTGCCACCCCAGCACACCACCGTAGAAGAGGGCACTCGCCACAACCGTCTGGTAGAACATCTGCAGCATCTTACTGCAGATGTTGAAGGATGCCAACCTTCTCAGAAAGTATAGTCTGCTCTGACCTTTCTTACATAGAGCATCAGTATTGGCAGTCCAGTCCAATTTGTCATCCAGCTGCACTCCCAGATATTTAAAGGTCTGCACCCTCTGCACACAGTCACCTCTGATGATCACAGGGTCCATGAGGGCCTAGGCCTCCTAAAATCCACCACCAGCTCCTTGGTCTTGCTGGTGTTAAGGTGTAAGTGGTTTTGAGTCGCACCATTTAAAAGTCTTTGATTAACTTTCTGTAGTCCTCCTCCTGCCCACACCTGATGCAGCCTACGATAACAGTGTCATCAGCGAACTTTTGCGCGTGGCAGGACTCGAGTCATATTGGAGTCTGATGTATATAGATTGAACAGGACTGGAGAAAGTACAGTCCCCTGCTCGCCCCTGTATTGCTGAACACAATGTCAGACCTGCAGTTCCCAAGGCAGCACATATTGAGGTCTGTCTGTAAGATAGTCCACAATCCATGCCACCAGGTGTGAGTCTACTCCCATCTCAGTCAGCTTGTCTCTAAGGAGCAGAGGTTGGATGGTGTTGAAGGTAGAGAAGTCCAAAAACATAATTCTTACAGCACCACTGCCTCTGTCCAGGTTTGTTTATTCTCTCATCTTTCAATTCTGTGGTGGTATAACTTGTTAAATCCATTAGTTTTTCTTTCACTTCTTGAGTCAGCTGTTTCCTTCTGTTACTTTAAGTGTTGTGTGTTTTAATGATTAACTGAAGTTCGTTTGGAAGTGTTAATTTTTTGCTTTGCATTTTAATTCAAGTCTCCTCGCTAAACTTTATGTCCCTGAAATTACTGTTTTTCTTTCCATACTGTTTTTTTAAAACATGGACAATTGTAGCATAAACCGTTTGTTCTTTACTTCCCACCTTTGCATTCTAATTACATATACTGTAGTAGTAAATAAATAAATTTGTATTTTGGAATGGTGCTTGCTATATACTTTGTACATCTACTGTGCAGCTGGTTGTGTACTATTAATGTCAGAAGTAATTGGTGAAGTACCAGACAGATGGAAGTAAATACGATTAAGCTAAAGAGGATAGGACCATCGCTGCATTTGTCATTGCTGACATAGATCAGTCTGCAGCTTAACAGTCGAGGATTTGTTGGCACTGGGTGTGTTTGTGTTGACTGTAAATAAGTTTGATGCTGTTAATTAACTAGTAAGACAAAATGCTGTTTAATAATGTAAACACAGTGTATTATTATGACTTTGCAAGTTACCTGTCATTATTGTTTACTTCTGTGGATCTTGTAGAAACTGCTAGTTAGCAATTTTAATGCTTATTGGGAAATAAATGAACTTAATTTATTTAAATCTGAGACACTTTGGTTGTGGCATGTTTTTGTTGTAATGTGAGAATGCATAGTTAAAGAATAAAATTATAAAGTAAAATTGATTTTGAAAATATTTAAAAGAACAGTTCTTAGCACTTCTGAAATATATTTGATTTTCATAAACAGCTTAGTTTGAGTCGTTTGGTTGTGCATGTGTACACGATAGTGAGCGATATTTTCTTCAATGTTGTTTCCTACCTTTCAAACAGTACTACCTAATTTAAAACCTACTTCTTGAATTTATTAAATCTTATTTTTGTATCTACTAACATCTTATTATCTTTATTATATTTGACTTTTCATCACGTTGATCTTTTCAACTTGAAATGTTATTTATGAGACAATGCTTTTGGAATATCTAAATTTAGAATTAGCAGTAAGACAAATCTTACTAAAATATAAAATATCAATTAAATTGTTTGGTTCTTTTGATAACACTATTCTCATAGTGCTGCAGGAGTGCTCAGTATTTTTTATTTCTCAGCTTTCCATTGAATTTACAGCTGCCCAGACCCTGTCAGCTATTTAACAGTTAAAGGCTGATTGGTAGTTTTCATCTAGCACTGGGACTAAATGTAGTGGTATGCTTCTTGAGCTTTACTTTGAAGATTAATTCTTAATTTTCTCAGTGACACTTTGCATAAAGTTGTTTGCTAAGTAAATAATGGTTCACTGTTCACTCGTCTATTTGTGAAATAGATAAAGCTTGACTATACCCATTTTATATAACTGAGAGATGTGCTGTCACATTAAGTGCACAAGTCTTTGGCTAGCCTAGAGCAAAGTAACATATCCAGCCAATCAAATTTCAATTTTTTTTTTTTTTATTTTTGGATCCATCCATCCATCCATTCATTATCCACCGCCTATCCGAGGTCAGGTCAGCGGGGCAGCAGCATAAGTAGGGAAGCCCAGACCTCCCTCTCCCCGGCCACCTCATCCAGCTCTTCTGAGAGGACCCTGAGGCGTTTCCAAGCCAGCTGGGAGATATAATCCCTCCAGCGTGTCCTGGGTCTGCTCCATGGTCGCCTCCCAGTGGGGCATGCCCAGAACATCCCCCCAGGGAGGCGTCCGGGGGCATCCTAACCAGATGCGCGAACCACCTCAACTGACTCCTCTCAATGCGGAGGAGCAGCGACTCTATTTCGAGTCTCTCCCGGATAACTGAACTCCTCACCCCTATCTCTAAGGGAAAGTCCAGCCACCCTGCGGAGAAAACTCATTTCGGCCGCTTGTATCCGCGATCTTGCTCTTTCGGTCACTACCCAAAGCTCAAAGCCATAGGTGAGTGTAGGAACATAGATTGACTGGTAAATTGACAGCCTCAACGCACCAATCCTTTCTGTCAACCTCCTGTTCTATTCTTCCCTCACTTGTAGACAAGACCCTGAGATACTTGAACTCCTGCACTTGAGGCAGTAATGTGTTATCAAACCTGTTATCATACCACCCTTTTCCGGCTAAGAACCATGGCCTCGGATTTAGAGGTGCTGAGTCTCATCCCTGCTGCTTCACACTTGGCTGCGAACTGATCCAGAGCACTGTCCGATGAAGCCAACAGAACCACGTCATCCGCAAATAGCAGAGACGAGATTCTGAGGTCACCGAACCAGACCCCCTCCGCTCCTTGACTGCACCTAGATATTCTGTCCATATAACTTATGAACAGAATCGGTGACAAAGGCAGCCTTGGCGGAGTCCAACCTCAACAGGAAATGAGTCCGGCCTATTACCGGCAATGCGGACCAAGCTCCTGCTCCACCTGTACAGGGACTGAATGGCTCGTAACAACGAGCCTTGTACCCGTACTCTTTGAGCACACTCCACAGGATGCTTCGAGGGACACTGTTGAATGCCTTCTCCAAATCCACAAAACAGATATGGACTGGTTGGGCAAACTCCCATGTCCCCTTTCAGGATCCTGGCCAGGGTGTAGAGCTGGTCCAGTGTTCTACGGCCGGGACGGAATCCGCATTGTTCCTCTTGAATCCAAGATTCAACTATTGACCGATCTCTCTTCTCCAGCACACCTGAATAGACCTTACGAGGGAGGCTGAGGGGTGTGATCCTCCTATAGTTGGAGCACATCCTCTGGTCATCCTTCTTAAAAAGGGGGACCACCACCCCGGTTTGCCAATCCAGAGGCACTGCCCCCGAGGTCCATGCGATGTTGCAGAGACGTGTCAACCAGGACAGCCCCACAACATCCAGAGTCTTGAGGAGCCCAGGGTTAGCCACCTCAGAGCTTTTTAACTACCTCGGCGACCTCTACCCCTGTTATGGACGGCCCCCGGCCCGGAGTCCTCTAGCTCTGCTTCCTTGAAGGAAGACATTGCTGGTGGGATTGATAAGATCCTCGGAAGTACAGGGAGTGCAGAATTATTAGGCAAGTTGTATTTTTGAGGATTAATTTTAATATGGAACAAACACAGTGCTATCAGTCAATCCAAAATGTTAATAAACCTGAAACCTGAATGTTTCACAACGGAAATGGGAGTGTGAACATCATCAGGGGAATACATATGTGCACAATTATTAGGCAACTATTAGTGTGCAGATTTATTATGCAACTAAAGGAAAAATGAAAATTTTCCCATCTCACTTGTTTATTTTCATCTGTTATAGTGAGAATAATAAACAAACACCTCAAAATTTACAAATAAACATCTCTGACATTTCAAAAAAAATAAATCAATCAATCAATGACCAATATAGCCACCCTTCTTTCCAGTAACAGTCATAAGCCTTTCCATTCATGGAGTCTGTCAGTTTCTTGATCTGTTGATGATCAGCTTTTGTGGAGCAGTGACTACAGCCTCCCAGACACTCTTCAGAGAGGTGTATTGTTTTTCTCCCCCGTAAATCTAGCGTTTAAGAAGTGCCCACAAGTTCTCGATAGGGTTTAGGTCAGATGAGGAAGGGGGGCATGTCATTATTCCTTCATCTTTAAGGCCTTTACTGGCTGGCCACGCAGTGAGAACTTCGATGCAAGTGATGGAGCATTGGCCTGCATAAAAATCATGGTCTTTTCCTGTATCACTGTTTGAAGAAAGTGTCTTGAAAAACTGGCAGTAGGTTTGGGAGTTGATTTTGAGTTCATCTTCAATGCAAAAAGGTCCAACTAGCTCATCTTTAAAAATACCAGCTCATACCAGTACCCCACCTCCACGTTAGAGTGGAGCTCTGTGCCATTACTGATCCACAGGTCCATCCATCTGGTCCATCAAGAGTCACTCTCATCTCATCGGTCCATAAAACCTTTGAAAAAATCTGTCTTCAGATATTTCTTGGCCCAGTTTTGGCGTTTCAACTTATGTTTCTTGTTCAGTGGTGGTTGGGTTTCAGCCCTCCTTACCTTGGCCATGTCTTTGAGCACTGAACACCTTGTACTTCTGGGCACTCCAGGTAGGTTGCAGCTCTGGAATATGAAAGTACTGGAGGATAATGGGTTCCTGGTAGCTTCACGTTTGATTCTTCTCAAATCTTTGGCAGCTAATTTGCATCTTTTGTTCTCAACACGTTTCTTGCGACCCTGTTGACTATTTGCAACAAAATGTTTGATGGTTCTGTGATCACACACCAATATCTTAGCAATTCCAAAAGTGCTGCATCCCTCTGAAAGACTTTTACAATTTTTGACTTTTCAGAGTCAGTTAAATCTCTTTTGGCCCATTTTGCCTGAGGAAAACTAGCTGCCTAATAATTCTGCACACCTTGATATAGGGTGTTGATCTCCTTAGGCCACACCCTCCCTCATTACACAAATACACATCACCTGGCGTGCTTAAATCCAATAAGCATTCAAGTTAATACAGCTTGGAGTTGGAATATACGCATTAAAAATGATGATATGGTCAAAATACTCACTTGCCTAATAATTCTGCACTCCCTGTATTCCTTCCACCGGTCAATAACACCTGCAGTTGAAGTCGGCAGGGCCCCATCCTCACTGTACACAGTGTTGGTGGAGCACCGCTTTCCCCTCCTGAGGCACCTGATGTTTTGCCAGAACCTTCTCGGTGCTCACGAAGTTGTTTTCCATGGCTTCCCAAACTCCTCCCATGCCCGAGTTTTTGCCTCTGCAACACATGCTTTGCTTGCCGGTACCCCTCAGCAGCCTCTGGAGTCCCACTGGTCAACCAGACCCAATAGGACTCTTTCTTCACCTAGATGGCCTCTCAAACTTTAGGTGTCCACCAAAGGGTTTGTGAATTGCCACCACGAGAGGCACCGACAACCTTGCAGCCACAGCTCCATTCTGCGCTTGACAATGGAGGCTTGGAACATGGCCCATTCAGACTCAATGTCCTTAGCCTCCCTTGGAATGAGATTGAAGTTCTGCTGGAGATGGCAGCTAAAGATCTTCTGACGGTTCCTCCACCAGGCGTTCCCAGCAGACTCTTATTATACATTTGGGTCTGCCTGGTCTATCCGGCAGCCTCTCCTTCCAATCTGATCAACTTACCACTAGGTAGTGATTAGTTGACCGTTCAGCTCCTCTCCTCACCCGAGTGTCCAAGAGATAAGGTTGTAGATCCGATGACACAATTACAGTGTCAATCATCGAGCTGCGACCTTGGGCATCCTGGCGCCAAGTGCACTTATGGACACCCTTATGCTTAAACATGGTGTTCATTATGGACAATCCATGGCCAGCACAGAAGTCCAACAACTGAACATCACTCTCGAGTTTAGATCAGGGAGGCCATTCCTCCCAATCACACCTCTCCAGGTTTCATTGTTGTTGCCGGCGTGGCGTTTGTCTCCCAGCAGGACGATAGAGTCCCCAGGAGCTGTGCTTAGGCGTCTCTTCAGGGACTCAAAGAAGACTGGGTACTCAGAACTACTGTTCACCACATAAGCGCAAACAGTCAGAGTCCTTCCCCAACTCAAAGGCACTGGGAAACAACCCTCTCGTCCAAGTGGGAGAACCCCAACATGCAGGCCTCAAGCCGGGGGCCATAAGCAAGCCCACCCTATTTTTTGGATCATTTATTTAATTTATTAAAACATATAACCGTCCATACAATCAAGTCAAACTTAAAACTAAATACAAATCAACCCCCAACCATGTGAATAAGGTTTCTTGTGACCAAAGTGAATGGTGCCCCACTGTACTGGTCAAAAGAGACCCACAGAATGATTCGTGTGTTTCTCCTCTTTTTATTTGCTTTTTATCAGTTTGTGTAAGCTAAGAATCTGAAGTTGGCCTTTGTGTTAATTTATATGATATATAACACTTCAAGCACAATTATGTTGGAGTTAATAGATTACATAGTTATGTATTTGCTTACTTCTTCAGAACAATGACATGAATCATGACAGGGCACTGAAAATGGACAAAACATCCATTTTAACATTAGTAGTAGGAATTTATTAATAACTACATATGCAAATAAGGTTAAACTGGAAGTAATGTGTTAGCATAAAAGGCACAAGTTACCAGTGACACTGTTCTATATTAACTCATTTCATTAGTATCTATGTGGAGATATAAACTTCAAAATCTATAACAAATTAACTGGATACTAAATTTTAAAAATATTAGATTTCATTTGATACATAATTTGCTTGATGCATATCCTTGTTTATCTACATATAGATATACTGTCTGCGATGGGCTGGCACTCTGCTCAGGGTTTGTTTCCTGCCTTGTGCCCTGTGTTGGCTGGGATTGGCTCCAGCAGACCCCGTGACCCTGTAGTTGGGATATAGTGGGTTGGATAATGGATAGATGGATAGATATACTGTATGTACAACCCCAATTCCAAAAATGTTGGAATGACTTATGGCTTCCACTGCATTGACTCCATTTTGGACACAGGATATCTGTAATAGACCTAAGTCTCATCTCCAGTCACCAAAGCGATGAAAAAATTCACTTGGTCTTCATGGTGCCTCTCAAGTTCTCCTGACAGCACTCCAGAGTCTTGTGGCCTACTGACATGTTGTCAGTTTTCTTGAATTAGAATTAGAATTAGAACAATCTAGCGAGAACAGGCCATTCAGCCCAACAAAGCTCGCCAGTCCTATCCACTTGTTTCCTCCAAGAAAACATCAAGTCGAGTTTTGAAAGTCCCTAACGTCTTACTGTCTACCACACTACTAGGTAGCTTATTCCAAGTGTCTATCGTTCTTTGTGTAAAGAAAAACTTCCTAATGTTTGTGCGAAATTTACCCTTAACAAGTTTCCAACTGTGTCCCGTGTTCTTGATGAGCTCATTTTAAAATACAAGTCTCGATCCACTGTACTAATTCCCTTCATAATTTTAAACACTTCAATCATGTCACCTCTTAATCTTCTTTTGCTTAAACTGTAAAGGCTCAGCTCTTTTAATCTTTCCTCATAATTCAACCCCTGTAGACCTGGAATCAGCCTAGTCGCTCTTCTCTGGACCTTTTCTAGTGCTGCTATGTCCTTTTTGTAGCCTGGAGACCAAAACTGCACACAGTACTCAAGATGAGGCCTCACCAGTGCATTATAAAGGTTGAGCATAACCTCCTTGGACTTGTACTCCACAGATGTGCTATATAACCTAACATTCTGTTAGCCTTCTTAATGGCTTCTGAACACTGTTTGGAAGTTGATAGCTTGGAGTCCACTATGACTCCTAAATCCTTCTCATAAGGTGTACTCTCGATTTTCCGACCGCCCATTGTGTATTCAAACCTAATATTTTTACTTCCTATGTGTAATACTTTACATTTACTGACATTAAATTTCATCTGCCACAAATCTGCCCAAGCCTGTATGCTATCACAGTCCTTCTGTAATGATATACGGATTCCAAATTATCTGCTAATCCACCTATCTTGGTATCATCTGCAAACTTAACCAGCTTGTTACTTATATTCCTATCTAAATCATTTATATATATTAAAAATAGCAGCTGACCCTAGCACTGACCCCTGTGGAACACCACTCTTAACATTGGCCAGTTCTGATGAGGTTCCTCGCACCATCACCCTCTGCTTCCTGTGTCTGAGCCAATTCTGCACCCATCTAAAAACATCACCCTGAACTCCCACTTCTTTTAACTTGATGCCCAACCTCTCATGTGGCACCTTATCAAATGCTTTCTGAAAGTCCAGATAAATAATATCATAAGCTCCACTTTGATCGTATCCTTTTGTTGCCTCCTCATAGAATTCCAACATGTTAGTAAAACACGACCTCCCTCTTCTGAACCCATGCTGACTGTTCAGAATAACTCCTGTCCTTGTCATGTGTTGCTCAATCTTATCCTTAATAATCCGCTTCAATCCCCTAATGATTGAGTCCCCAACTATCACTACCTCTCTCCCTTTTTGGGAACTGGTTTTGAGGTGGCCGTTGGGGCTCCTCAACCCTGCCTGACCACCTCAGAATTATCAGAGTCACCGTCCAGCTCCCTTAGGACACGATATAAATAGACTCTTCTAATTCTGGGGTTGATCTTATTTAGTGTGCACCCTTTACCTTACAATTGTGACGTGACCCACCTATTCCTACCTGTCTGGTCTGGAATCTCCTCCCAGCGCCACCTTAGGGGTGCACACTATCTCTAAAGGACACCTGGGCCAAGTCCGCCAATTCTCTATTACAGCCTGAGGTCAGCCAACTCCTCCTCCAGTTCAGCGACCCTGAGCTGGAGGTGCTGGATCAGCTGGCATCTCTTGCAGATGTAGCCCTCATAGACAACTGGCTCTTCCAAACCATCATCTAAAAAGTCCAACATCCAACAGGACTTGCATTGCACTGGCCTCATTATTAAAATTTGATTTGGGATAACTAAGCTGCCTTAACTATATATATATTTTTTCTTTCTTAAAATTAAATTTCTTCTTCTTTCAGCTGCTCCTTAACTTAAATGGTAACACTAAGATCTGCTACAGATATTTTACACCTTTTCCCCTTAAGCTCCTGTACTGTTCTCCCTCTCAGCTGCCTGCTGTTTGCCTTTCTATGAGGTTAACTTTACTTTTCTCTGTCTCTTCTAACTTTGCGCTCTTCTTACTTATAAGCTCTTCACTCGCACTGTTTGTATTCCCCCGTATTAATGAACCAATACGCTGTCGCCCACTTAACTGTTCTGCCTCTGGACCGCTAAGGACTGTTTAATCTAAAATAAACAAATAAATAAAACTTTACTACCTTATTTGCTCCTACTGCTCCTTGTGCCTGATCGGCGACTTAAAGCAGGCTGCGCTTACTGAGTTTCCACCTTTTACTGCTTTGAAGTCAGCAGCGGCCTTTTTTTCTTTTCCTTTAAACTAAGGAATCGCTGTTACGACGACGCGGTTATTTATTTACAAATGCCGATATCAGTTACTGCTGCTTTCTACCCTGCCGCCTCGATGCTAATTCAAATACAGATAACAAGAAAAAGAACAAGTACAAGTACAAATAACTTTTCCAAGCGCACTTCCAAACACCCAGCTACTTTTGCTCTTGTGCGGGCGAAAAAAAGCAAAAAAAATCCTTCTAAAGGGAAAAAAAACATAAAAAATTCCCACACGGTTCCTTAGCAGCAACCAAAACCCAAGTTTTAAGAGCAAAATGTATTTTTAATGTAAATCTCACACCACAGAACAAACCAACAACTCTCAACAGACTCTAGCGTTTGCAAAGCACACGTCAGCACATAAACACACGTCAGCAAACTGTAGTACACAGGGAAAAAAATAAGAAAGAAAAAAAATATACGGGGAACTTATCTTGGAATATACTTGGAACTTATCTTGCACTGACCTTTGACATGCCCAACTTTTCATTAATTATTTTCCAAGCTGTACTTGCCTAGATGCCAATTTCTTCAGCTATTCAGGAAACCTTAATTTATGTGTCTGATGAAATGAAATCTTGACTTTCTTGCACATTTCTAAGTAAGTTGCTTCCGCGGTCTGTCCAGTGTGAGGGTCATCTTCAATGGACTCTCTACCCCATTTAAACTGCTTGCCCCAAAATATTACTTTGTAGGATGATGGGGCAGACTCACTAAACTGCAGTCATGGATTCTTGGATCTCCTTTCATTTTTCCCTTCTTTTTATGAGAAATGTTATCACTGAACATTGCTCCAGATCTAGCATTTTCTTGATTCACATAAGGACTCTGCTGACATCTTGTATCTTGGAATGTTAGACTCGCACTGAGCCACAACTGTGCATGAGTAACCTTGAGACATGTCATAACATGGCCAGACTTGTTTTAACTTGCTTGCTGTTTTCTTTCATACTTGTGTAGATAGATTATTGAACACTTCTCATTTATTTCATTTTATAATGCCAAATGTTTTCAACTGGTTC
>NC_053167.1:91868934-91886434 GCF_016835505.1 Polypterus senegalus | reverse complement strand
AGAGGAATGGTCCAAAATACCTTTACAGTGGTGTGAAAAACTATTTGCCCCTTCCTGATTTCTTATTCTTTTGCATGTTTGTCACACAAAATGTTTCTGATCATCAAACACATTTAACCATTAGTCAAATATAACACAAGTAAACACAAAATGCAGTTTTTAAATGATGGTTTTATTATTTAGGGAGAAAAAAATCCAAACCTACATGGCCCTGTGTGAAAAGTAATTGCCCCTTGTTAAAAATAACCTAACTGTGGTGTATCACACCTGAGTTCAATTTCCGTAGCCACCCCAGGCCTGATTACTGCCACACCTGTTTCAATCAAGAAATCACTTAAATAGGAGCTGCCTGACACAGAGAAGTAGACCAAAAGCACCTCAAAAGCTAGACATCATGCCAAGATCCAAAGAAATTCAGGAACAAATGAGAACAGAAGTAATTGAGATCTATCAGTCTGGTAAAGGTTATAAAGCCATTTCTAAAGCTTTGGGACTCCAGCGAACCACAGTGAGAGCCATTATCCACAAATGGCAAAAACATGGAACAGTGGTGAACCTTCCCAGGAGTGGCGGCCGACCAAAATTACCCCAAGGCGCAGAGGCGACTCATCCGAGAGGTCACAAAGACCCCAGGACAGCGTCTAAGAACTGCAGGCCTCACTTGCCTCAATTAAGGTCAGTGTTCACGACTCCACCATAAGAAAGAGACTGGGCAAAAACGGCCTGCATGGCAGATTTCCAAGGCAAACCACTGTTAAGCAAAAGAACATTAGGGCTCGTCTCAATTTTGCTAAGAAACATCTCAATGATTGCCAAGACTTTTGGGAAAATACCTTGTGGACTGATGAGACAAAAGTTGAACTTTTGGAAGGCAAATGTCCGTTACATCTGGCGTAAAAGGAACACAGCATTTCAGAAAAGAACATCATACCAACAGTAAAATATGGTGGTGGTAGTGTGATGGTCTGGGGTTGTTTTGCTGCTTCAGGACCTGGAAGGCTTGCTGTGATAGATGGAACCATGAATTCTACTGTCTACCAAAAATCCTGAAGGAGAATGTCCGGCCATCTGTTCGTCAACTCAAGCTGAAGCGATCTTGGGTGCTGCAACAGGACAATGACCCAAAACACACCAGCAAATCCACCTCTGAATGGCTGAAGAAAAAGAAAATGAAGACTTTGGAGTGGCCTAGTCAAAGTCCTGACTTGAATCCAATTGAGATGCTATGGCATGACCTTAAAAAGGCGGTTCATGCTAGAAAACCCTCAAATAAAGCTGAATTACAACAATTCTGCAAAGATGAGTGGGCCAAAATTCCTCCAGGCTGTAAAGACTCATTGCAAGTTATCATAAGCGCTTGATTGCAGTTATTGCTGCTAAGGGTGGCCCAACCAGTTATTAGGTTCAAGGGGCAATTACTTTATCACACAGGGCCATGTAGGTTTGGATTTTTTTCTCCTAAATAATAAAAACCATCATTTAAAAACTGCATTTTGTGTTTACTTGTGTTATATTTGACTAATGGTTAAATGTGTTTGATGATCAGAAACATTTTGTGTGACAAACATGCAAAAGAATAAGAAATCAGAAAGGGGCAAATAGTTTTTCACACCACTGTGTGTGTGTGTGTATATATATATATATATATATATATATATGTGACTGCATATATTCACACATAATGAGTAATCTAAAAATATCAGTGAAACCTAATACATTTTCTTTTTCAGTTCAATCCCATTGAATAACAATCCACTTGTTGCAATGTTTACAAAGCTTTTTTTTTCATATAAAAAAAAAACATTTTGTCTTGTATATGCATTCAGTGTTATGTAACTGACTTGACGTCTTCATCTTTGGTATAGAGCATCCCACGGGGGTAGTCCCTCAGATTGAGGAATAGGTAATAGTCACACCAAGCCAACACTGGAGAACAAGGTTGGTGTGGCATATTCTTCAAGTGTACAGTTTTCTTGCAAAGCAGTGTTTGCAGCTTGTACAGTATCAGTCTAGGCATTGTCGTGAAGCAGTAGGAGGATGATCAACAACTTTCCTGAACATTTTCTCTTTTTGACTGCCTATGACCCTGAGCTCCGACAACAATCAAAACATTGGATGCACATTGATTCTCCCTCAGAACACCATCATTTGCACAGTTTTGATGATGCTGAGGGCATAGCCAATATTGATTATTTACCTCAAAAACATCATACAACTAGTCAATATTTTGCTGATTTATTTTTTCATTTTCAGCAGTCCATTAGGGAGAAGTGTCAAGTAAAGATGTGAATTCTGCTTCATGGTAATGACTCTGTTCAAAGTGCACAGGTTGCAGAGACTGCTCTGTGAAACTGTGGATTCAAAGAGCATATTCACCCTGTTTTCCAGGCGTGGTACTGTGTGACTACAGTCTGATCCCAGTCTGTCAGGGTACCTGTTTGGAAAGCCCTAGGACAGAGCTGAAAATGTCAAGTCATCTACAGGAAAATGGCTGCTAAACCGAGGCAAAACATTTTATTTAGATCTTTCTGAAAGGCTTTGTGAACATAAAAACATGTGTAGTGGAGTTCATGAATATAGCCCTTTTCACAAAAGTTGGAAGTGTTGCATTGACAGGTAAACGTACTTCCTGATAGTCAACAATGAATTTTGTTTGTTCTAACTATCTCCTTTCACTTCCAATAAATCAATTTTAGCAGTGTTAGAAATGTTGTTGAAAAGCACTGCACACTAATAAAGGTATCAAAACTGTATATAGGCTTCATAATTTTCATGAAGGAATTTCTTTATAATTGCCATGTAAGTTTGTTAATAGTATGCTAACAGTTTCTGCTAGCCTGTTATATATGCAGTATGTATATATGTGTGTGTATATATAAAATGCTTGCTTGCTCCATTTTGGAGATGTATGTTGTAATAAAATAAATGAGGTAAAATTAGCAATAATATTCTGAATCTTATAAATTAACCATAGTTAAGCTGTGTTTACCTATCAACCATTTATCTTCATATCTTAAGTTTTTTTATTTTTATTATATATTAAATACCAAGTTCCTGCCATAAAACCACATCAAATTTATGCTTGTGTGTTTTAAACTTACGTTTATTATGTTGTGTTTAGTATCCTGCATAAATTGCCGTTTCATACTCGTGCTTCACTGCAAAGGTACCTGGTATGTTATTTTCCATCAATACTGACTCGCACGTGAACTGAGAAAAGCATTTGCCTTTTCAAAGAATGATTTCTGTGTTGATAGGAGACCAAAATTGTTACAGCTAAAAAGACTCCTCACAACATCTATCTTAAGGTAATATGTAATCTTTACGTACTCAATAGGTTTGAAGTACCAGCTGCAAAAAGACATGCTGCCATGGCTTACAACATAATTTGATCCTTTGTCTATTTTAATTATTTGGATCACTTTTCGTTCTTTTTTCGTCAGTGGGGGAGCTGGAGCTGTTGAAACTCAGGCTAAGATGTTTTTGTTTAGAATTTGAACACAGAGGAACACTACAGTTTGCTGTTTTTTTCCATTCTGCCATTGTTTTTGATTAACTGGAAGAGTGTTTACACTTTCACCATGCCTACTGGAAGAAAACCATAGAAATGTAAAAAAGTCTAAGTTGTTTCTCATAATAGGTTCAATGAAAAACTTTTTAATCAGCATTTGTGTACTAGATTATGCAACAGTGTTGAAATTTTGGCAGTAGATTGACAAATGATAATTTATACCCTTAAATCTCAAAGAACATCAAGCTATGTACACTTTCATTAGTCATAATTGAAAAACAAAATCAAATATATATATATACATACATACAGAATTTGGTTTATAGAAGATATGTGACATGTGCATTTCACTCCTCTCTAAGATTCTAATTGTTACAAATTAGGAAATACATGTATTTGTGTTGGAAAAGGTGGTTTACAAAAGATGTTTAGGGAATAGTGGTAGATGTATTTTGTCATTGGATATTGCACACATCAGAAGGTCAAATACGTAATGACATGATTACAGTGAAAGTAGCAGGTAAAAAATAAGCACTATAAAGTTAACAGAACTTCTCTGCTATACCCTTCAAGGTTGTAGCTTGCCATACTGACATTTAGAAATATGTATACAAGCAAATCCTATAATTGCAACTTGCTCAAGTTCTCATATTGTATTTGTTTTGATGTTTGTTATTTTTATTCTCTTTTAGTATATTAACGGTGGTAACTTGGAACAGTTGTTGGACAGCAACATGCACCTTAGCTGGACTATTAGAGTCAAATTAGCATATGATATTGCATTGGGCCTGAGCTATCTGCACTCGAAAGGAATCTTTCACAGAGATCTAACATCAAAGGTATGTATTTTTGTAAAGCTGTTGTAATTTACATTGGCATTCCATTAAAGCTGTAGTGTTATAGTGGTCTTTCTATAGATGAATAGTTTGTAACAACAGATGAATCTTGGTGAAAGTTCTCCAAATATATTTGTAACTTGGATGCTGTCAGCTGTCTTGCGTCATACTTAATTTTGTAAAGTATGCATCTATAGAAAGCCCTTTCCTTTGTATGATATTTTATACTTGGTGAACAACATAGGTATGTTTACATGCCCAATGTTAAATGCATAGAAATGAAATAGCAATTGCTACTTTAGGCAAGCTGTGGCTAAAATTCTAGGTTATTAACATTTTAGGTTGTGAAATGAATGTGTGTTTTAATATTATCATGCACAAGGTAAACTGCAGCCTTGCATTTTGAGTTACTTTTAAAATAATTTTAGCAGGTTCTTTCCAAGTAACTCACTTCAGAGTCTGATGAAATGCATAAATCGTTTTGCATCTCATGTACAGCATTATGAGTTGCCACTCTATTGAAGTTCTCAGAATCCCCAGTTTTGTGGGTTTAGCATAAATTCTGTGGTGTTAGAAGAATGTCCCCTTCACTTCAGAAAGCATATTCTAGCAGTGAGAATTTTCTTTTAAAGCCTACAGTTTTTATTTTATAATAATATAAGTAATACTATATTAGTATTTTTTTTTTTGGAAAGATATTTTCTGTATTAGATCAATACAGTACTTGGTTGTTTCTGTATATGCAAAATCTTAAGTACAATTTTGTAGGTTTTTTTTTTCTTTTTCAGTGATACATCTCACTTAAACTGTTGAGGCACATTTTAGTAAATGAGACTTTAGAATAAAATACTTCTTGGAAAGTTAACAAAGGAGAATGTAGCTTACTTGTCAGCTGGGGTCTTTAAAGCACATATAGTAAACTGGGTAACTGACTTTTAATATTCTTCAGAACTGTTTGATAAATTGTGATGAGAACGGTTACTCTGCAGTTGTTGGAGATTTCGGCCTTGCAGAGAAAATCCCTGACTATAGGTGAGTACATCTGTGATCTAATTTGCCTGTAATTTTACTGTCTTTGTTAAAATATATCTTTGACACAAGTGCAGACCCATGAATAAACACACCTTTATAGAATGTTGGTTTTTAATGTATTTGTATTTTTTATTTTCAAAATCAAGCATGGACAATTCTTATAGCTTTACACAGCAAAGGCATAGCAGTATAGTATTAGAAATGTGTGACCAGTTGTAAACCCTTATTATTTTTACTTTTGAGAGTTCATATATTGGATTAAGGTCAGGATCTCTTTTACATATACATTTGTCCTCTTAGCATATGCTTTTATCCAAAGCAACTTACAAAAGAGGTCAACATAATCAAGTAAACTTTAGGGAATTGTGTGGGAACAAGTGTTTCAGGACACAATTAGTTATCACACATTTATCACAAAACACAAGCTACTCATAATTTCTAGGCTACAAAACCTAATAAGTAATATCAAACAGACAGATTCACCAAACAGGAGAGTCTTCAGTGTGTTTAAGAAGTGTTCAAATTTTCAAATGGAGGTGAACAGCTTATTACTCCAGCTATGAGTTAGACATGAAGATAATTTCATCAGCAAACCTGACTGGTTTGAGTAGGACCTTAGGACCTTGCTTTTATATATTTATATATATATATATATATATATATATATATATATATATATATATATATATATATATATTGAAGTTAATATGTTCCACCACAGGGAGCCAATGTAGTGAACTGAAAAGAGGAGTGACATATGCCCACTTTGGGCTGAACAACAGACATGGCACTGCATTTTGAATCATCTGCAGTGGCATAGGTAGGTTCAGTAGTCAAGACCAAAGCCTGGATCTGGAGTTGTGCTACAAACGCTGTCATTTACATTCTGATTTTGTACGCAGTGAATTTGCAAAACTGAAAGACTGTTACAACATGGTCAGTGAAGAACAGCTTGCATCAGTCACCACCCAAAGTTGCATGCAGACATAGCAGGTGCTAATGAGCTGAACAGAGCTGGTGTGCTGAAAAGATGGATAGGCTGGGATAACAAAAGGTCTGTCTTTGCCAAGTTGAGCTAGAAATGGTGTTCCTTCATCTGCTGTAGGTTGCAAAATCAGTGAGGCACGCAGATACTCAAGGTGATACCATGTAGTCCTCTGGAGGGAATTACATTGCACATTAATTGTTTGCTTTGCATAGGAGTGTGAAAATATAGCATACACCAACATGTTAGAAAGAGAAGAGTTTCTAAAAGTTTTCTCAGTTTTAAAATTTTTTGTTATACTTGTTGGTATGTGCAAAATGTCAGTAATTGTATGGAGAGTCATGTCTTGCATTTGCAACATTCATTAAGTAACTATACTGTAAGCCTCTGTCAAATTTGGAGACCTATAATAGGCAAGGCTGAAAAGGTTGCTAAAGCAGACACTGGACATAATTTAAAATTACTGTATTAGCATACCTTTCTTGTAGTGAAACAAAAAATGAAAAGTGATAACTCAAAATATATATCAGTAATGAAAGGAACACCAAGACAGCAGAAGGGTTTTCAGTTTTCCCTTTATTCCAAAATGTTATGCAGAATTAACTACCAAATGATTGAGTTGGAACTACGGTCTCTTGCTAAAACATGACATTTAAATTTTTCAGAACACTGGCAGAATACATCTGAATATATGTAATTTGCTTTTATGTTAGTTGCATGCTTCCTTATTTATGTTGTGGATGTAAACAAATAATTTTGATAATTACTAATAGATGTCAGTTACACTTGTGTATTCCTGAACACACAAAATTTGGCTGGCAATAGTCCTTAAAATAGTACAGTTACATTGGACGTTTACATATCAAATAAACATCTTGTTTTAAGGGACAGTATTCCAAAATTAGTGAATATACTGTAATTTTAAATTTGTTTGCAATATATATTATATATTTTAGAATTTTTTATATTAGAATATATATTTCAGAAAAGCAAGGCAAAAACAAGCTGTGTCATTACAGTTGGTGTGTAGTTCATCTGAAAATTACACAGGGTTTCTCTGGGTAATGTGCTTTTTTTTCTCTGTTTGTTTTTAGATGTTTGAATGGCTTTGTTTTGCAATCAAGTTAGATGCTTTAGAAATCTCTTGTTTTTTGTGATCTCTTTTTCCATAAATATTCTAGTAATACTGCGTGCCAAAGTTCTTAGTCATTTGAGCACTAAGGAACATACTGTTCAGCCATGAACTAATAATACCAGGGTAGTCATGTAAGGTGCGCTCTGTTTTAGTAGACTTCAGCTGTACTTTCTTAGAAGGGTTATTTTAGTAATAAATATCTGCCGCTGTATACAAAATTGAATGTTTATCTTGTATTTTACATACCTTTTTTGTAAAGTGTGTAATGCCGCTATAAATTTGGCACATGCATTAATTCTAATGAATATATATTGAGAAAAAGAATAAGCATTTCTAACTTTTACATGTGAAACTGACATAAAATTATAACTGTATGCATCAAGATGATGTTTCATTAAAGAAGACTATTCTATCATGATTTTTTCAAGATATTTGATATAAGACACTTCAATTTACTTTATTAAAAAAAAATAATCAAATACTTCACTACATCTTGCCTACCATCATGAAAAGTGTCTCATTGACACTCTTGATTTTAGCCACAAAACTAAGCATTATTAAGGTGGAACAGTAGTGAAGAAGATGCACGGAATAAGGCATTTTGAGAATGTGTTTCTGTTTTTAGATCTCAGTGCTACTTTAATACAGTAAACCATAACATCTGAAATAGACATCATCTCTGTAGCCTTATGCAATTTATTTTCTTCACTGGTGAATCCAGTTCTCTGCAGCCTCTCTCTGGCTGCCCCCTGTTCTTTTTAACGTCATTGTGCTGCCAATGTGTTATCAGATTTATAAGCAAGAACTTGCGCTGTATTCAGCTCCTCTCTTGAAGATACACAGCTGTCTGTTAATATCGGAATTGGGTGTACTTTTTCCAAGGAAAGTTTCAGAGACCTTAGTACCTGCGTATCTGCAATTGTCATCCTTCTTTAATTAAAAAAACTGAATTAGTTGTTAGAAAAGTATATTTTTAAAATAGAATGTGTCTGTCTGTATGTTCCCTATACAATCATACACCCTTTGACTGATCTGGTCCATATTTTATATAGTTGCTGTCTAGGACCGGACAAACAAGGTAGACTACTTTGGAACCCAAAGTTCTGACCCCTACACAATATTTAATTTTTTTTTCTTTCTTGTACTGTTCAGTTTGCACACCATTACCACCAGATAGCTCAGAGCAACTTTAACATCAGAACAGTCTGAAGCCAGACTACCAGACAAAATGAACAGAAAATGAATGAATGAAAATTACTTACCCAGGAAATGCCACATGCTACTTCTATGTGCTGTAATATACAAAGGAATATTGTGCACATTTGCAGGGGTTGTTGGGTGAGGCTTGATCGATATTGGAAGTGCAGTACAACAAAAATGGAAAAGCAAAGGTTTGTGTTTTAACACTTCATCAGGTTTTCTTAATTTTTAAGGCACTGTGAAGATTCCACTTTGAACTAAGAGTCAGACATGACAGTGTTTATGGTTATAACCCTACAATGAGTTAACCACAATTCTGGAATCCATTTGGACACCAAATGACCAATTCTTGACTCATGAGAACAGAGACATTAATAGACAGGTAGTGTGGATGATGGATGGGACATCCAGCAATAACAACAGGGGCACCATTTAAAAACACAAACCTTTGCTTTAAAGCCAGTTCAAATATAGACTAAATTTAACTGAAGATGACACTTTCTTGTTTCTACATGTAATGTATGGGGCATGTGGAAATACCCTGTCAGTGCGTTTTACACTGCACTTTGCTTGTGCATCATTTTTTTTTTCTTGCATAACCAGTTGGGGCTTGGCATTATGTGCAATGCATTTTGTTAGTCTATGGCAGTGATGGCGAACCATTTAGAAACCAAGTGCCCAAACTGCAATCCAAAACCCACTTATTTATCGCAAAGTGCCAACATGGCAATTTAACCTGAATACCACCTAAAACTGAACACCAGCATAACCAAGGAGCTGGTGGTGGATTTTAGGAGGCCCAGGCCCCTCATGGACCCCGTGATCATCAGAGGTGAGTGTGTGCAGAGGGTACAGACCTATAAATACCTGGGAGTGCAGCTGGATGATAAATTGGACTGAACTGCCAATACTGATGCTCTGTCTGTCTATCTATCTACTGAGCTTTTAGTTTAGAAAAGCCACTCATACATTAACATCTTTTGTCTTAAAAGAAAAACATAATAACGAGCTTTCAATGATACAAACAACTTTTTGTTGAAAGGTAAAAGTTTGCATTCTGTATGCTTTTGAACAATTAATGTGCTTTTTGCTGTTGTATGCATGCTGATAATTTGTCTAACCTTGGCTCATACTTTGTAAGTTTGAGAGCAACACATGCAGCACTCAGGTCATCTGTTAGTCTGTTTCTGGTGTCAGATTTGATTTAATTCAAAGCTGAAAACAGCTGCACAAGCATAAGATGTTCCAAACAAAGTAAGGAAAGCAATCTCAAGTGCCTTCATTGACTTAAGATTATTTGGCAGAGAATTCCACACTTTAAGGATTTCATTTTCATAACTAACTGTGCTGTCCTTTGTCATCCCTTCGATCCTCTCAAGTGTTTCACGCAGGTCTTCCCTATTAAGCTCCGCCCCCCAAGCTTCCATTATATATTACGGGTCGTGGATCAGGTGTGGCGATTAGCAACTCCGGCAATAATTACAGATGCGGACGACTCCTCACCTGTGCGCTTAAGCGAGGACTGCCCGCATCACAAAGTTCCCGGAAACCACTCCGCCACTCTACCATAACCCCTTTAAGCCGCGAGGCGCAATTATCTGTTAAAACTGGCCTTTTCAATTTTGAGCTGTGGACCCGCTATACCACATCCCCTCCAACCCCACCACGGGAATCACAGACTCAAAAGGCTGCAGTCCGTGCCGCACCCTCAAGCAGCATGTGTGCCGCCTGCCTTACCCCAGACAGGAGAGGAAGGAAGCGATCCCATTGGGCTGCTGGGCAGAGGGGCGGGTGATGTGAAAAAGTCCTGCGCGTGAAGAGGGGGAGTGGTGAGGGGAGCAGCCCGCCCCGCATTCCTCTGGCTTTATAGTAACGAACTCTGTGCTCGGGCGACGGCGCGCGTGCCACTGAGAGGGCTCTGAGTGCCCCTTTGGCACGCATTTCATAGGTTCGCCACCACTGGTCTATGGCTTTCTGTATTTGAGCATTTGTTCATACCAGATATCTTGCCATAGCTTAGGGGCTCTAAAAGAAAATCGGGCTATAAGAGGCCTAAATAGTGCCTCTTATTGATTACAGTAACTATTTGTTGTGTGTCCTAAAAGGACAGGAGAGGTGCTCTCAGATTTCCCTGCTGCACTCATTGATAGTAAAGTATTGTGTCTCATGTCAACAGTATTCTACATGACTGATGTGACTAAAGATTTGAAACATCTATCCATGTATTAGGGTTAAATAGTGCATTAAACGTTCTGTTTGAGTCCAGGTCTCTGCTATACTCTGTTCTTTTGCTTTGGGAGAATTAAATACCTGGTCGTACTGAAACAAAAAATATACATTTTGTATAAATACTAAGCTAAGAGCAAACTCTACTTAGTTTAGCATTAGTTGTGCTAAGGACCTGACGAATCAAGGTACCCTCAATACAAGCCATGATTCAACAGGAAAAAGTAATTTGATGGGTTAAATGGTATGTGCAAACAGCAGTGTCTTACTTTTCACCTACCAAACAATTCTCACAAAGCCTAAACAATGTATCATGTACCCTGATGGGAAATTTGATTCAGAATCTGTAGTGCTGTGGCAAACTTAACAAAGTACAAATATTTTCACTGGAACAGTGATGCATATTCTTTCACACATTACATATGTAGATAGGTTTGGCCTTGCATACACATCCTAATGATGCACAGGAGATTGAAATTAACCTAACACAAATGAATCCTTTATCCTGTTTTTAGCCTCTCCTATGCTTCATTACCTGGTTATCATTAGAGTTCTGCAAAACATGTTTTTAATTCACCTTAGACACAAATGTGTAATATTCTTGAAGACTTCAGCATTTTGCAGAGGAGGTGAAATTACTCAGTTGAGGAGAGTATATGTTAAATCCAATTCAGCAGTTACTGTATTCCACTGATCTTTTCTCTCCCTCCAGTGAATTAGCTCTGTTAAATGAGTGGAGATTTTTGATGTAGTTTATCTGCTAGTAAAATGGTAATAAGGACAGTATTAGACCTCAGTGATCTAAATCAATTTTTCTGCATCAAGAGCTTTTGTAATGTTCATTTTTAAGAGACTATAGTGGCTGTTTACTCAAAAGTGGTATATAGGCCTTGATGTGAAAAATGCAGATTTCTAGTGCAGAGATTCACATACATTGCTTGGATGTGTAAAGGAAACCTGTTAACATGTTAACTTTTAAAGCTAGCAGTGGTATGCAGAACACTGATATTTTAGTAAATGGTCAGAGAAAATTAGTTCAGATATATCCACCGTTTCAATGACTAAACTGCAGAGAAAGCATGACTGCCAGGTGTCAATGTACTTTTCGTTCGTGCATTGCTTGATTGTCTGGCATAGTAGGAACTGTTAAAGAAGCAGAAGTCATTTGCAGTAAAAAGGTCCACAAGTGTAGCAGGGTGTTGTGCTTTATCATATGCAATATGGACAAATGATCTGTATCGCATAAATAAAGTGAGCCAAAACCCTTCTTGTTGTCCCATTGAAAAAGTTTAATTTGGTCAGTTTTTGATGTGGCAGATTTCCTTACAGATGAAGATTACTAAATTAAAACGGACTAAATGACATATTCCAGAATTGCGGTAATGCTTTAGCATCTTTGCGAACCATGTGAATTGAAAGAAAGTTAGTTTTGCTCAAGAGCACTACACACACGTGCGTGTGCTGTGAATGCTTTCTTTGAAACCTCCCATTTGAATTTAATCAAGCTGTGCTGCAGAAAGCAGATCAAAGCAAAGTTAATTCTAATGGTACCAGAGTGGTGTAATTTTGTAGCTGTATCCTAGGAACTCTAACACACACAAATAATAGCATGGTAGCTAAATGGACACAAATGTTAACAAACAATGTCATAAATGTTAAGTTTGACTTAAAGGGAGACATAAATACAAAGATGCTGAAGCATGAAACTGAAAGGCAAAATAACTGGAATTTACTAAGAACCTGTAAGTGCAGTTGGAAAAAGCAGTTGCATGGTATCACATCTACAATGCATACAGCTATATGATTAAGGGCTTTTAAGAGCTTCTGTTTGAATTCATTGTACTATATTATTAAAGGATGGGATTAGACTAGGTGGAGTACATGTCATTACATAAAATATTTTTATACCAAACCTACTTAGTAGAGTAGCTTGATGCTAGTACTGTAGTTTTAAAATTGGTGTTTTCTGCACTTTTCAGTAGCCGTAATCTCCATGATTGACATACTGTATATAGTACAGCAAGACGGGTCGTCTTTCAGACATCTGTTGAACACATTAGTCTGGACAAAGTCACACTTTTTAGGGACCTTGATGTTTATATTAACATACAGTGCTCCACTTACCTGATTTATTGTATGCAGCAGATATCAGGTTCATTTCACACTATTAAGAAAAGTGTGTTTATTTTCCTGTAAAAGTCTCTTACTTTTGGTTGAGTCTTACATTGTGGTTCCACACTTCTGCTCAGCTTCTTAGTTGATTTTCCAAAAAGAGCAATGTTAGAATGACGGAAGCCACTTGCTTACAGATGAGATTATAGTTTCCTGCAGTTGTACATGGAATTGGAATCAATAAATTGTATAATGCATTGAGCTCATTCATTTAACTAAACTCAATTATAAAAAGGAGAATGCAGAAATATACCACACAAGAATAGTAAAAACCAAATGCTCTTGCTCCATATTTCCTGTCAGCTGTCAGAGAGCCAGGAATTGAATCTGATGCTAGGTTTATACATACTGCAGGAAAAGTATTTTTAGGCAAGTAAGCTCTGCTGTTATATTTCTGTGTGCCTTACCAGTAAAATCCATAAGGTCATCTTTAATATAAATTGCATTTATAGCTCTGACTCAATGTTATTTTAAATACTTAGCTCCCTTTTTCTTTAAGTTTTAATACCAATTTTTTTTCTTCTTAGCTCAGAGTTTGAACATTCTTTTATATTTGTTATTATGTTACAATTGGTAGACTGTTATGCTGCTGTCTTTAGCTGTCACTGAATTTCTTTGCATTGTTTCTTAATCTGTTGACTGCTTTGTTGATGTAAATTTACCAAAATTTTTTTCATATTCCTTGCACCTTTTTATTTATTTTTTTTTTAAAGTTTCATCATTTTAATCTTAAGTTTGCTGTTTTTATAGTTTGGGTGCTTTCCTTAGAGAATTTGTTGAGTATATTTAATTTGTATATGAACAATGTCAGCAGCTATTTTTATACTTTTTTTTTTTTCTAGTTCTGCTTTTTCAGCACATTTTCTAAAAAGTATTTTTCTCAACCTATTTTTTTTTTATTTCCGAGTGTTTTTTTGCTACCCCTGAGGGGACATAGTGTAATTTTTTTCTGGGGATGTTTCTGGTGCACACCAGAATGTTTTAACCGCACAGTAACTGAAAAGGGGCTACCTACACATAATTACTGGTGAATATTAGTTATATTTTATAGTTGCACTTAGGAAAAACCCATCTAGCGCCTTCAATATCAGACAAAAATCTTCCTTCTTCACATGCAAACCATGTTTTTGATATTTTGTGTGCATCTATCGGTAGCCATGAAGCTGACCTGAGCTTTGCAATTTTTGCTGTATATCCCCAATGTTGCTATGGACCTTACAATGACCTTTAGACTTCAATATATGTTCTAAATGCCTTTCAGTGATAATGTATCCATGACAAACTGGAAAAACAAATGCAATGTATTTGTGTTTAAGATCAAGCTGAAAGTATACTTCTATAAAGTCTCCAATTTCCATCCATCCATCCTCTTCCGCTTATCCGAGGTTGGGTCGCGGGAGTAGCAGCTTGAGCAGAGATGCCCAGACTTCCCTCTCGCTGGCCACTTCTACTAGCACTTCCGCGGGAATCCCAAGGCTTTCCCAGTCCAGCCGAGAGACATAGTCCCTCCAGCGTGTCCTGGGTCTTCCCTGGGGCCTCCTCTCAGATAGACGTGCCCGGAACACTTCGCCAGGGAGGTGTCCAGGAGGCATCCTGATCAGACGCCCAAGCCACCTCATCTGACTCCTCTCGATGCGGAGGAGCAGTGGCTCTACTCTGAGCTCCTCCTGAATGACTGAACTTCTCACCCTATCTTTAAGGGAAATCCCAGACACTCTGCGGAGGAAACTCATTTCAGCCACTTGTATTTGCGATCTCGTTCTTTCGGTTACTACCCACAGCTCATAACCATAGGTGAGGGTAGGAACGTAGATCGGCTGCTAACTTGAGAGCTTTGCCTTACGGCTCAGCTGCTTTTTCACCACGACAGACCGATGCAGAGCCCGCATCATTGCGGACGCCGCACCGTTAGTTAACAGCCGTTAGCCTGTTGTATTTCATTCTTTGAAACTTCTAGTATTTAGGAATGTTTACTACTGACCTAACTTCAAAAGATCCCATTGTTAAAATATCATGCATTTATTGGAATTTTAAGAACATAATTAGTATATAAAAGTGTGTGTGTGTGTTTATATTTATATACACACACAATATGTGGGCATAAATAAATATTACATTTATATTTCATTTTTAAAGAAATTTTTGTATGTGGATATTTATGTACAATATAAATTTATTTATTTTTTTAATGTAGCATGTAATACCATATGTATAAAAGTTTGTCATTGTGGATGATTAAATGGAATTGATTGAATTCCTGCTACTAAAGTTGTCCATTATATACAACTTACTATGTATTTTAGATATATTCAGTTAATTAGCATGTTGTCTTACTTTCAGTGTTGATGGAGAGAAGTTGGCTGTTGTGGGATCCCCGTACTGGATGGCACCTGAAGTCCTCCGAGATGAACCATACAATGAAAAAGTAAATTTTGTCTCAAGCAGTGTGCCTAAAATGGATAGTATGGTTGTTCTCAGACAATAAAAATATGAAAGTATTTTTTAATGTGCTTTTTTTTTATAGAAATGTTAATAGTACAAAGTATGTTTTAGCTGATTGTTGGTGAAATTTTTAGTCATGAGCATAAAATGAATCCTAAGAAGTACAGATGTATCTGTATGTTTATAGATGGTTACCTTGCAAGTAAGAAACAAATCGCAAGATCTTAAATTACTTATTTTAGCAGTATGTATCCAATCATGAAACTTTTCTTCCTTCAGATTGGGAAGAAGCTTAATAAAATTTGAAGCAGGTGACAACAAAAAGCCCTACTTTGATATATTGTATAATTTTAATATGGAAATGTCAAAGTATATGTAATCCTTAGCTTGGAGTTTCATGCATTATGATTGTGCTTTTATTTATATATATATATATATATATATATATATATATATATATATATATATATATATATATATATATAGTGGCTGGTAGGGCAGGGCAATATGGCCAAAAATATTTATCACGATGTATATTTGAACATTTAGATAACGATATAACTGACGATATGATTGACGCGAGACAAAATACTTTACAACTCCACAACTTTATTAGTGCAAAAAAACCCCTTCAATTTATTTTCAATTAGACAAGCAGCTGTTTTTATGTGCATTAAAGCTATATAAAATTTAACAGTGCAAATGCAAATTCCTTGCTGACAGTTTAACCAAAAGGCATTTCCAGTGGAAATGGGCTGACATATCCTGAGCATAACCATGTATAATATCCACAAAACTTAAGAGAGTTGCTTTGCAACATAAAACATAACATAAAATTCAAGCCTAGAGTGTCCATAGTCTCACTCTGTGTGTTGGTTATAGTCTCCGCTATGCAGTCAGTCATATTGCGGGTTGATACAAAACTAACTCTAACCTCTTTAGTGACCTGGCAAACATATTTAATGTACTTAATTAATTGTTTTACATCTGAGATATCTGTGTAACTTTTCTGTGTGTATATTTTTCAGTATGTTAGACTTTATTTCTGGTGCTAAGACATCCAGCAGCTCTTGCATTATTCTTTCAGAGGTGTAATGTGCGTTTTTACCACCATTAAGACTTTTGAGTGGTAAAGGGAAAGCTTGTTGGATATTCAATTCACACTTGCACTACGGCAGGTACGCATTCTCGACATTTCCACTTTAATCTCGACATTTCTACATTATTCTCGCGGTTTATCTCGAGATGAAATTCGACATGTTGACTTTATTCTCGTATTTTGTCGTTAAAGTAGAGCATCATAAACTAAACTTCGTCTTAAAATGATTGTTTAATTTACTAGATTTTCTCAAACCCCCGTCATAAATTATGTAGCAACGTGTCAACTTTATTCTCGTCATAAGCGTCAAGATTAAAGTGGAAATGTCGAGAATAAAGTCAACATCTCAACTTTATTCTTGACATAGATTTTTTTTTTCTTCACTTTGTCCGTATTTTTTTTTTTTCTTCACCGTGGCCCTAATACGCTTCCGTACAAAACCCTCAGCAATTCAGTGACAAAACTTTTGCTCAGGACACTGTGTGCTGCAAGGGTTTCTGCACACTTTTTGCAATATGGACGCAGGTCCAAATATGAGCAAATATAAGAATGGCAGATGGGGTCACTTTAAACAGGAACCACAGTGAGTGCTACAAGGATTTTTGCACACAGAACACCCCTAATGCTTAAACAACTGTATGTGTATATATTGGTTTGCTATGTACTTTACAAGAAATGGAAAAGCTGCTGTACACTCGGCCGCACTATACAGACTGCGCTGACGCTGAGAACAGAGATATCACTTCCTGACGTCTTTTTTCTGATATCTGACAGGCTGGTTTCACTAGACTTTTTTTTTTTATTTTATCAGACCTCCTCTTGCCCGCACACCTCCACATCCTCTTTGCTTGTAAACTGCCGC